>NC_139598.1:4341258-4478753 GCF_946808225.1 Silurus aristotelis | reverse complement strand
TTCCAGTGGCCGCGCCATAAATTTTTACACATCGGCCTTCAGTGTTGCCTTGCCTGAATTAATCCACCTCTTATTACCATCATTATGATGGCACGGTTTATAGTAAACCATCAATATTATACAGAAACGCAGTATAACAGAGCGCTGCATCACAGGCAGCTTTTTCATGCAGTGAGAATGAATTCATTTACTAAAGCAAGAAACGCAATGAACACAATTCAACAAGTCCTCCATTAACTGCAGCCACAGCTGCACCGCCTGCATACGTCAACTCTGTGGACTTGAAATTGAGGCAAAATTGTGGGTTTTTTGTGCAAATTCTCAAAGAAGAGGAAATGCAAAAGAACAAATGGTATAACAACTGTTATGATCTGTTTTGGCTGACCTTTAATCACAATGTCAGCTTTTCTTGTACATGTATATCTGCGACCAAATCGATTTCTTCTTCTCTGTCAGGTTGTGGAACAAAAAAAAAACGGCTATTAAATCCTACATGAATATAATTGAGCTCTGAATAGTGCGCTCTCTGACCATCCAATCAAAGGACGCGAAAATGCAGACGGGACTGGACGCCTGCGAGGGGGCCTCGAAGTGATCAACTTAGTCTGGTTGGTTAAAGCTTCAAGTAAAAATACATTTGAACCCTGGACTGTTCATTTCTGCTGGCATTGAGGCAATACATGATGTCACGGCTGAAATCTGATTGAACTTGGATGTGCTGCTCCTAGAGAAACACAATGACATAAAAAGAAAAGGCTATCAGAAATAATCGAATACATATTCATGGACAACAAGTTATTAAAATGTACTGTAAGTCAGCGATACTGGTAAAGTTTAGGCCAGTAGAGAACGCCTTGCTGGCACGCCACTGTTAGGATCAATCAGCCTTTTCCTAGCTCCTTTATGAAAAATGGGTATTTATTATATATGATGTTGTTTTGGAGTCTTGATCAAAGTGACGAGAGTAAACTTTGGAATATTGAAGATTTCTTCCACTTTCTTACTGGTTTGAATTTAGATTTTTCTTTTTTTTTTCTTCTCATCATCACAAAGTTGGTTCCACCAAATTCGGCCAAAAGATTTGAGTGTTCCACAAGGACAGATCTAAAACCTATTTACAACTCATTAGCAGGGATCATTAAATCTGTGTGGCTTGCAGAGATTTTGGAGCCTCAGGGTGTTTTTTTTTGTAGCATCAGCCATTAGCTTTCTTCGATAGAAGGTAAATAAGCTCAAAGCTGTTTGATGTTGTTGCGTTAAAACGTGAAGGGCTAATATTTAATTGTGTAAATATTTGTAATTAAGGCTAATCCAGTGTCTAATATGAATCCTTGGACAAATCTGTTATCACTAATAAGTGGATTTTTGTAGCAAGGAAAGCACCAGTGCAATTCAATTGATTCCTCCTGCCCTAATTCATATATTCATATATACTCTCTCTCTCTATATATAGGCTTTCAAATACACTCTATAGACAATAGTTTGTGGACAATTGACCAGATGTGCTTTTTAAACATTCCAATCCACATTTAGTCCACATTTTTAGAGTGTGTTGTGAAGTTGTGTGCTCATTAAGACACAAAAGCAATAGGTACTGATGTTTGGTGAGGAGGCCTGGGGTTTCAATGCATCACAATCATGTTCAGTCCACATGGGTGGACTCTACTCTTACTATGTGAACCATGTAAACTATTTTTCATTTCTAATTTAATTGTACAATTTTATTATTTCAGACCCAGTGACATATTATACAATTGTGTGCCTCCCTTTTTGTGGTACCAGTTTGGGAAAGAACCACATGTGGCAAAAAATTCAGGTGTCCCAATTATCCAATTGATTATTTATTTTTTTAAACGAAAAAAAAAAAATAAAAAAAAAATAAAAAATTCACTATCCGATATTTAGACTACTGTAAAACCTATAGTATTACAAATAGAGTTACATAAGTATTGTACTGGAAAACATGGACAGAATAAACTTAATATACAAACTATTTCTCACTTGTAGTTTTAGGTTAAGTTTGACCGCTGCACCACTCTGTACTCTGCCCTCTTCATCACCTCACAAAGAACCTGGTCAACAAGCTAATAAAAGTCATTTATCATGTCTAGACATGTCCCATGTTTTAAAAAAAATATCACAGGTCAAACTCCATGATTCTGAGTGAGTGGCTCTGATAGTAATTCCAGCTGCAGGGGTGATATTAATCAACAGGTGCTTGTGGTTATAGATGATAGTGGGTCAGTGTGACATGAATAACGACAAAGCCTTAAATGAGCCTAGACACCGTCATGACCCAGTATCTAATAAAATTTTAAAGTGACCCCATAATATGCAGTTCAAGAAAATGCAGTCATACTGTCAAATACTCTCTGACAACTCAAGGCATTTATATATATATATATATATATATATATATATATATATATATATATATATATATATATATATATATATAAATAACTGCTATAATCTGACCAGTATCTATGACCATGCCATAAATTGCAACTTTAAACAAGACTGTGTCAGCCTTTACATAAGTCGAGACATGGCCAGGTCTATCGTGGAGTCTTTAAGAATGGTGATAAGTATGGGCTAATAAACTGTCATTTGTTAACAATTTAACCCATTACAGTACATAACGGGCAAAACGGGGCAATTTATAGTAATTTATATGTATGTGGGAACAGAATATTTTTTGTCATCGTAAGTCGAACCGTCAGAACTTGGGGACCATCTGTGCTTACAATTGTTAGCAAAAGAAGAAGCTTTACGTAGCATAACACTGCTGGTGTATATTATCCTCGTTCTGCTGCTCAGGTGCTTGTTCACTCTCTGTTGGCAGGTCTTCCTCTAAATCCAATTCATCCTCTGCAAATGACCCAAAACAAAGCTGCTTGACTTGTTTCCATCTCCCACACTACCCCACTGCTGCACTTCCTCCACTGGCTTCAGGTAGCTGCACGCATCAGACTCAAAACACTGCTGCTTGCTTACAAAGCCAAAAATCGACCAGCACCTTCTTGCCTCGAAACTCTAATCATTCTTCACACTGCACAACGCCGCCTGAGATCTTCTTACACTGCTCGACTGGTCCCACTATCTCTCAGGGTAAGAGGTAGGTATACATCAAGACTCTTTTCTGTTCTGTCACTGTGGAGTTGGTGGAATGAACTTCCTCTAGATGTCCGAACAAACGATGGGTGAAGACGTACCTCTTCCTGAAACACTTTAACTAACACTTATTTATTTATTTTTATTAATTTAAAAAAGAGTGTGTTTTAATTCCTCCCATCAGAGTTTTGGGCATTTCTTTGCAACCTTGTGAAACAGTGTTGATTTATTAATAATAGAGACTTCATTGCACTGGATAAAGGCGTCTGTTAAAATGGCGTAAATGTAAAATAATAAAAAGTTATGCATGTTTCATTTACTTTTAGAAATTGATGCAAATTTCAAATTGAAATGTATTTATTATTAAGGGATATTTCACAACTCAGTGCACAAGATGGAGAAAAACTATTGCTTGATGTGAAGCTCTGTTATGTAATTAGGAAATGTTTGCAATTGTTGTCTCACTCTGTACGCAACTTTATGTCCCAGTGGTCTATAAGGCAATGCATTCTTTTACAATAGTGGTAAAAGACTCTGGGTTGCTGATTGGAGGGCAGGGGTTCAATCCCCGGTATCACCACGTTTTTCTGTGTAAATCAATGTATGACACAAATAGTGTTGTGATCCCAGCATGCATCTGTCTACTCTTGTCTCTCTTCATAAATTCCCTAAGAGACTGCTGCTTGATTTTGACTTGGCTTGTGGCTGTAGTTGTAAGATGCCAGCACGTCCTCTTATGTCCTCTGTGGGTGTTGCCTCGAGACCTATCTGTCATCGTCTCATCTGCTGTCAGGCCAGACTGCTGGTCTATCTATACACGGTACATTCAGAAACATTTTTTCGACACATTATATTTCATATAAATCCACAATAGAAATCTTTTACAAAGAAAAATAATTACAGTGACACAAGTATTCAGACTGTTTGCAGTGAGAATGGAGTGGTTAGTAAGGTGAATCCCAGTTCTTCTGTGGCAAATTCAATTGAATAGAGATTATTTGGAAAGGGACACCAAATGTCTATACAAGGTCTAACAGCATAATGCAAATGAGTGTAACAATTAAGAAACTACCTAAAGTGTAGAGGATGAAAAAATCCTTTTTATAAATGAGTAAAGAAATGACATCATGAAGAAATGTGTGTTGCATTCAAGGTTTGAATTTCACCTTGTATATATTGAAGAGAGAGAGAGTGAGAGAGAGAGTGAGAGAGAGAGAGAGAGAGAGAGAGAGAGAGAGAGAGAGAGAGAGAGAGAGAGAGAGAGAGAGAAAGAAACCATGACTTAAACTAGCCAAACCGCTACTTCAGTTCTAATAAAACTAGAGCCTACTCATAGTGTGGGCATGGGGCAGCGTGATTCGCACCCCAATGGGCTTCTATTAGGAGATGTTGCAGTTTTCGATCACAAGGTGCAATATTATTTATAAAGCTAAAAGGAACAGTGATTATTATGAAATATAGGTCATTTAAAATAGGTAATTAGAATTTCACACGGAAATTAATCTATATGGATCCATATGAAATCTGTCTATGTTAACCAGTTGACAAACTGACTGTTTTTCTTCTGTGAGTGTGCTCTCTATTTACAATGTCTCTTGTTTGCAGTGTTATTTTTGGCCTATGATTCAACTTGTTTACATGTATGGCATTTTGGCAGATGCTTCTCTCCAGAGCACAATGTCATTTTTACAACTAAGCAGTTTAGGGTTAAGGGCCTTGCTCAAGGGTCCAGTGGCAGCTTGGGGGTGCTGGGATCTGAACTTACAATCTTTTAATTAGATGTCCTACATGTTAACTCCATTTGGAAGCTTCCAGTTTCACACCCAGAACTAAGAAACCCATATGGCACAGTATAACTAGACATCTTGCCTTCTACCCTTCTGATTTTGTTTACCAGGCACTGCTCAGCCAGTAAATCCAGATCCAACATAATCCATTTGAAGTAAGTTTATTTAAATGAACAGCGAGATTTGTCTACAATGTACAGTCTGGACCAATACAATAATTATAGACATAGAGTACATCATCATCATACCATTGCATACCTGTACCATTATAGCATTTTACATGCTCATTACAAAAGAACACAAGAAAAAGGACCATATTGTAAATATAACGTGTTTAACAAATGCACAGCATTTTTTTTCGTTTATGAAAAAGCACTCTGGGATGAGTGCTGAGAAAAAAAACAAACACTTAAACTAGTCAAGGATATACACTGTGATGATGTGAAGTTCATCATCTGGCCAGTATAGATCAATATCATGATTTCTTTAAAACTCTGAGTGTTTCTCGATTGTCCCATAGATTAGTGTGACCTCAAAGGATTCAGATCTAAAAAGGACTCAGGCACCAGGTTTAAGTTTGAGGTCTTAGATTGGACTTCTGTCATGGCCTCTTGTTGTCATCCAGAAGGAGCTTTGGAAACTTTTTAAAACTGCACTTCCTGCACAAAGGAGATTCGTTTGACAGCGTCAATTCTCATAACTCCATGACTTGGTCTTTATATTCTTCTTTTGCACACAGGAGGGGCAGAACGCCAGGCCTAAGTCCACCAAGTGCCTGTAATCCTCATTTCTGTTCATATCCGTCAGCACCTTTATAACCACGCAGTTTCAGGAGCGGCCAGAAATGAATAACCCTCAAACTCTCAAAGCACTTGCTGAAGCTGCCTTGATATTTCACTGACAGACAGAAATAGATAGAGAAAGAGGAACAAAAGAAACACTCCAGGAAAGGGAAAAGGGAGCAAGAATTTAAGAAAGTACTGACAAGAAATCAAGAGTTGCAAAGGAAAGGGGTTTCACTTGTTCCCGATCTTCAGTGAGAAGTCTCAAACAGTTTCATTTGAGACATCTCATATGAACCACTCCTTCTTGTTTTCTTCTATAGTCTCTGTAAAAATGGGCTCTGCGCTGATGATGGCTGTGTCCGCTGACTCAAATCGTTCTTCTCCCTTGGACTCGTTGGTGTGGTAGGTTCCCTTGTGGCGGAACATGTAGCGAATCAGGAACACCAGAGTGCACAAGATAGTGAAGATCACCACAGCAATGATGCCTAAATTGAGAAGGAAAAATAGGGATGCTCAGATTCGGAAGAGGAACAAGCGAGGAACTATGCAGATATGAGAAGCTCAAACAGCCTTAAACAGTAGTGTTTAGACTCTTCTTACCACCAATTACTGCTGAATTCCTGTTAACTCCATCTGGTACCACTCTCTCTTCATTGAATGGGAAATCAGCACCTACAGAAACCACCATATTATTCTATCCTTAGCAGTGGCATTTACAAACTTAATTCCAACATAATTTGTATGAATTATTAAGAAGCCATCGTTTTTTGTTTGTTTCTGTACCTGCATTCAGGTGCCAGGGGTCAGTGTTAGTGGATATCGGTGAGACCGTAAGGGGAGACGCACCACAGTTAGACTCAACCAGCTTGCCCTGGTGAGACACTGAGACAGTGTTCCGTAAACGAAGAGCCGCCTTCAACGGAGCGATGCTGTTAAACTGCACTTGGGACAGACAGCCTACAAAGCCGGGAGTGTTATACTTCTCTATCAGCACTGGGTCAATGGGACCAGATTCTGCAGGAGACATTAAAAAAGAATTATAAATGGAGAGTGTGGTGTACTGCACGATGTATGAGGGGCCAGTGTGATTAACATGTGTACTGAACTTGACTGAGACAAAGGCTTGGATGTTGAAAGGATATTTTGAGAAACAGTTCCTTTGTAGAAAGATTTTTTTTATGTCTTACATCTTTGAAAATGCACTTACCAAAGACTTTTCCTAGGAAGAGAGTTTTGACGAAGTTGAACTGGGTGTCTGAGGAATCAGGCAGGGTGTAGCTGACCAATGGGTAGTGGTCCAGCTATGTGAAGTACACACACATGCATGAACATTATTATTATTGTCAATACGAAGAAACTTTGCCTCAGGGCAAACGGTTTGTAACACAGATTCTGGATAAAAAGGTTGGATAAATAAATGAATAATTAAACCAATCAACACTGTGGATCTCGCTACCCAGGATGTCACTGCATAAAGTAACAAGATTTGATAGCTTTGAATGGATTCATCTTTAAGGAAAGAGAAAACTAATGGCTGAGATTGGAGTCACTATTAAAAGATTTCTTGAAGTTTCAAACTCTTTACAAGCTTCCTGGCTTTAACAATCCCTGCTTATGAGTTGTAAATAAGCCTTGTGGAGCATAATCGGAAGACTTTTTTTAAAACCATTTTTATAAAGGTAAAACAAGAAATAAGCAAGTTCATCAATTCTGTACTGGTATGACTGTACCAAAACCGGAACTCTCACCTGGACTTGGATTTCTCGTTCTATTCTTGTGACGTTGACACTGTGGGGCTGTCCATTGGCCAAATTGCGCTGGTCCAGATCGACAGCGAAGGGTTCGGGTAGACCCCCGAGGTTATATCGCAGCTGGAGAGAACCTGACCAAGAAGGATAGGAAATGTACTTTTATCATCCATGTCTCTTTTTTCATCTCATGCCTCATAATTCCTTTATTATTAAAAAGAATCAGGAGCCATAATTCATTCAGTGGTGAGTATACTGTAGGAGAAAGGATGCGTAGGCTAACAGGGGGAAGGGAATGCATTGATTTTGAACTAAAAGCATCAAAGTGCTTTCGAAGTGCCTTCAATTCCAGCCAGTTTGATAAATCCTTCGATATTCTGCAAAATTCTGCGAAAGCTTGCAGAAACAATCCCAAGAATATAGAAGCAGCTTGTATTCATATGCAACTACCATTCCAAAAAAACGGTTGGACATCAAAAATGTCAATAAAAAATAGAATGCAATGATTTGCAAATACCTTTAAAAAAAAAAAAAAAAAAGAAGCTTATTTTTTAATTAATGGCTGCATCAGGTCTCAAAAAAGGCCATGAAATTGTTCCACAATGTCTTTCACAGATTGGTGAAGCTTTACTTTTGAGAGACTCTGCCTCTCTATTTATACCCAACCAACTTACTGACCTGTTGTCAATTATCCTAATTAGTTGCAAGCTGTTTCTCCAAGTGTTTAATTTTTAATAAGACATTTGTTGCCCCATACCAACTTTTTTGAGAATTTGATGCAGCCAGTTTATTTTCCCTACAATGGCACATTAGCTGAACTATTTGATATGTATTTTATGTTTTATTCTGAAGACAATTTGCATTAATTAGACTTTTTTAATGAGACAATTTTTAAATTAAAACAAAGCTGGAGGCACTCAATTGTACAGGACGTCTTTAGATGCACTATAATGACATTTTGCATTCACTTGAACTTCCAGTATGGCGATGCCCCTGTGCACAAAGTGAGCTCCTTGAAGATCTGGTTTACATGCTTTGGTGAGGAAGATCTTGAGTGGCCTGCTATAGAGCTCTGATCTTATCCCTACTGATCACCTTTGGAATGAATTGGAACGCTGACTGCACCCCAGGTCTGCTCACCTACATCAGTACCTGCCTTTCATAATACCCTTGTGGCTGATAAACACAAATATCCATAAGCACACTCAAAAAAGTGGTGTCTCTTTTTTTTTGTTTTTTTTTTTAACCAAAGATAGCAAAATAAATCAAAATAAATTCTAATAGGTTTCTCGGATTAATTTCATAACAAATAACAATCCCAGAGATTGAGGCAGGGGAAATTGTATCCTGTTAGTTTTTTATTATTTACAAATCCAAAAATTTTGTTTTTATTGTAAGTGGATATCTAAATGAAAGTAGATCCCTTGTTGTCTAGAATGGTGTCTTCCTCTTTTCTGTATGATCATACATTTTGGAGTATTTTAACTTGTTGCTGTAGCTATACGAAAAAAAATTCAAGTGGTCCATTTTGCCAGTTCCACAGACTTATATGGTTTAAATGATTTGTTTGGTGAAAGCTGATTGGTTTGGGAGGATCGTACCGTTCCGTCGCATCACTACTGCCATGTAGTCATGGCTCCTTGAGCTGATGTACAGGAGAATGCTGGGAGTGCTAGATGTGCTGAAGCTGAAGGTCATGGTCTCTTTAGTCAGGTTCATATCAGTTGACAATGACTGGCTCAACTCCTTTCCGTCCATGCCAGCAACCGAGAAGCTCACTTCCGGGACCAGGTTATAACGGACCAGCGTTCCTGCCTCGAAGAAAGCTCCTACGTCTGTAACACAAACACAGAGCTTCCTCTGTAAGACAGCAATCTAAAAGTGAAACATGGTGGCAATTTTTTTATTTTTTTTTAATAAAAGCCTCTTCAGCACCTTTAGTGCAGAAAGGTCCCTCATAAGCCGTGTTGCTGCAATCGCACGAGTAGCCGTTGTATTTCTCCACACACTTTCCTCCGTTGCGGCAATACATCCCAAAACTGGTGCAGTGACCCGAACAACCGGGTTTGACTCCAGGTGTGACATTTGCCCTTTCTTCGAGGTCTAAGGTCACACCGTTCATCTTTAAAGAGCGGATACATCCCAAGAAGCCTCTCTGACCTCCTGCGGCACCTGAAGCATTACCATTGGGGAAAAATGCCAAAAAATTTATTTTAGTGTTGCAGACTGAAAAGAAAAGATACCCCATGCATCACATGTTGCTGAAAAGACTTGCTCTCAAGTTGAATTTAAGACCACTATATACCAATCCCAAGGCAGTTACCGTAGTTCCCTTTCAGGAACTCGAGCTGCGTCGAAACGCTTTGGGAACGCGCCTGAGTGTTCATGCTCTGAATAACGTGTGTAATCAGTCAAAAATATGCAATTTGAAGTAACTCATGCCATTTATACAATCTGGAGTCAAGGTTCAGCTCATACATAAATGTACACAACTTCAAGAGCTTTAAAGCGTGACATTTTGTTCAGACTGATTCCTTGTGTAAATCCCCTACGCATGAATGCACGTCTGTATCAAGTTATTCAAAGAAAGTCATTTAGGTTAGAGCTCGTAGAACAAAGAATTCCTGTGAATATACTACATTAGCACACTTTTAAATACAACCGCATACTTTCATCCACTTACTGTATAAAATATTGACATTGCCATGCTTAATGCAATACTTAATTGTGAGAAACTAAAACAATTATCTGTAAAAAGTACAGTGTTGAAAGTTTTTAAAGCCTCGGAGTTCAAGTTCTATGTAATGAATTCAAGGCTTTAATAAGAGGAATCTCTGGTACTTTTGATGATTTCCGCCTCTGAAGGACATCAAGCGCGTTTTGCGACGCATTATAACTTGACTAAAACACGTCCAGGTCTTACTACTATAATTACAGTATTCCTTAGAGGTTCACACCTTTTTATAATATCGTAATTTGGCAGCATTAAAACGTTTGTACTGTAGAGTTGGAAAGTTAAAACAGGACATTAAGGACAAGGAAGTATATTTTTGAACGTTTAAAAACCTGATCTAATGCCAATATTAATGCATGATTTTTTAATTCATAATTTAATTCATTCCTTTGATTATCCACTGCAGTGGTGGATGAAGTACACAAACCATGTAGTTGAGGAAACGAGAGAGAGATACAGTAGGTAAAGAATTACTCCATTAAAAGTAAAATTGCTCCTTTTAAACTTCAACTTGAGTAAAAGTACGAAAGTATTTGCCTTCAAGTTTAGTTAACTAACCAAAGTACTATGAATTATTATGTCTATAATGTCCTATTATGTTTCAAAAACCTTCTTTCAGCTTCTCCCATTAGGGGTCGCCACAGCGGACCATCCGCATGTTTGATTTGGCACATGTTTTTATGCTGGATGCCCTTCCTAATGCAACCCTCCCCATTTATCCGGGCTTGGGACCGGCACTAAGGCTTGTGCAACCCTAATGGCTGGGGTTGGTTCCCTGACCGGGGATCGAACCCGGGCCGCAGCGGTGAAAGCGCCGCATCCTAACCACTAGACCACCAGGGAATGTCCTATTATGTCTATAAAATATATATACAGTGCAACCTCGAGTAACCCCTCACAAATTGTACATGTACTGTACTGTAAACTCAACAAAAATTGTGAATTACTTGTCATAACTGTTTTTTTTACTTTGTTATTTACTACTCTAAATGAATAATACAATGATAAAATTGGTTTGAAAAAAAAAAAATAAATAAATAAATAAAAACATTGTGAAATTGATTTCTGACTGACCTCTTGACTTAAAGGAACTGGTTTCGAGATCTGAGTACAGAGAGAGCAGTGTGTTTAATGAGCACATTGATATGCAGGTCAGACTTCCCTCAGATCTAATCTTTGAAGGTGCTTGAAGGCCGAAATGCTTTAAGGCACAATTGTGTGTAAATGAGGCAGTGATATGGGATCTAATCAGAGTTGGATTTCTCGCTGGATTTTGCGAGCGTAGTGCTTATTTCACAGGAATATAAAAAGTTATTTCCTGCCCACATCGTTCTTAATGCACCGAATGATTTGAGGATAAAAAAAAAAAGCCACTGCCAAAAATCTGAGGATTCTGTCGGATTTCTGATATGTCCATACCTTTGTGGCCATAATGTGGAATTTCTTCAAAACATTTATGATTCATTTTGTCTTATTCATTATTGGTGTCCTGTCCAATCAAGCAATGTTATTTTATATTATATATAGATATTTTTTAGCCATGTTACAGTGCCCCCTGTAGCTAGAGCCTTATTTAAGGTCCAATTGGTGATACTGGGGACCCCCAGACCTTCGGATCAGTAACTCCGAGCTTTAAGTGTGTGTGAGAGCTTCTTACCCACATACAGCTGGCTGTACAGCTCCAGGCGTGTGTGTCCCTGTGCAGGTGCTGCTCGGACCTGCCTGTATTGCTGATCCAGCTGGAGCACGGCCTCTTTGACGTTCCTCTCGGCGCTGACTCGATGCCACTGGTCGTCGTTAAGCGGCGTCGCCGACTGAACGTTCAGCTCCACCGGTCCGTTCCCCACATTGAACGAGAAGGTAATGACATTGGACGCTGAAGACAAACAAGAGGGCACATGCTCACTGAGTCAGCCTGGCTGATTTATCATTCTCATCATGTCTCACTATTGAGGAAACTTGGTTAATGTCTCAGGAGATGTAAGATATATGGACAGTGTTTGTCATTTCCTGCCCTGAAGGCTCAGTCATGCTACCATTGCCTCTATCTTGGCTTTTTGATTTAAACCCATATATCTGATGTGCTAATATCCTGACTCCCTCAGCTTTTAAACACTTTTACCACAGCAGTTTGGGTTAAAGTATTATTTCTGTAAACACCACTCGTGACAAGGGGTCAACACGAGGTGCTCATATTGAGGCCTTTTTTTCTTTTATCACCATCATAAAGAAAATCAGTGACAGTAACTTCTAATATGTGCTTCCTCTGAGATACATGAAGCCATCCAAGAGAATCTTTTAGAACTGCTATTGATGTTGCTTTAGGCAGCATAGCATATTAAGATACTAAGAAGTGCTAACTGCCCTCTTCTGCATACATAGGCTCATAGACAGACTTTTAGCTAGTGATAAATGACTGACAGAAAAGAAAAAGTAGTTCCTATTTACTTCTATGTAGAAACTTATATTTCCTGTTCACTTAAACTGCACACATATAAAACACATGACCACTTTGGTGTCTGTGAAGGAACAAGCGATTGTTGAAAACGTTTGAAGGAACCTTCTTAGTAATCAAGTCTGAGTTCACTCAATATGAGTTTACTATTAGGACAAAAGTTGTTGGACACCTGACCATTTAGAAGAGTCTGATAATATTCATATGCCCCCCCTCTAACTCTTATAGTAACCTCCACTTTTCTGGGAAGATGTTTCACTAGATTTTGGAGGTTAATTGTGTAGATTTGTGCTGAATCAGCCACAAGTGTGTCCATAAAGTCAGGTATTGATGTAGGTGAGATGAGGAAGCTTGGGGGTGCAGAGAGAGTTTCAATTTATCTCAAAGGTGTTCAACATGGATGAGGTAAGAGCTTGATAACGATCTTTCACTTCAACCCATGTAAACCATATCTTCATGAAACTGGCTTTGTGCACAGGGATATTGTCATGCTGGACCAGGGAAAATGTTATGTTACCATTTACCAACTAATTTTGTGGTAACAGTTTTGAGGAGAACAACATATAGCTGGAAAAAGTCATCTGTCTCAATAGTTTTCTCCATATAGTGTATGAAAGAAGCAGTGATGAACCTACACAATAAATGATATGATCTGAAAATAGTTGTTTAACACCATTTTTTTTTTTTAAGTATAACTGCATTTGAAAAACATCTCAAAGTAGTAATTGTCTTTTATGAATGAAACTGAATAAAAAATAAACTGGGAAATAAATGAATGAATCTGCTGACTCACTGATGTTGGCTCTGGCCTGTACTGAACAAATCAATGAACAATTATCAATAATAGAATCGAAACTGTCAACTGGATAAATGAAATCCGACCAGGCATAACATTATGAATAATGCAAGTAAATGTTTTGTCCTCAAAGTTGACGTGTTAAAAGCAGTAAAAATGGGCAAGAATAAGCATTTAAGTTTGACAAGGGTCAAATTGTGATGGCTAGACGACTGGGTCAAAGCATCTCCAAAACTGCAGCTGTTCCCGGTTCCCTGCATCCTGTGGTCAGTATCTATCAAAAGTGGTCCAAGGAGAGGGACAGTGGTGAACCGGTGACAGGGTCATGGGCGGCCGAGGCTCATTGATCCAACAGATGAGCTCCTGAGGCTCAATCTGCTGAAGATCGGGTCGGGGACTGTTTTGGCAGCCAAAGGGGAGCAACGTGATATTAGGCAGGTGGTCATAATGTTATACCTGGTACCGTAGGTGTATCATCACTAATAAGTGACGAATCATAATATACAGATAGATTCATTATATAGAACTGTAATAAAAAAGCAGAACCAATAATTTGACTGGTTATCAAACAGACAGCACAAACATCAGTCACCACTATTTTATAATCTCGCATGAAAATTTCAACTTAAATAGATTCGGTTTATTTAAAATGTCCACCATAAACAGCCCAGAGCTTCGACTTGACCAAAAAGCCTCTACAGAACACACCAGTCGCAGAGCAAGGCAGGTGGTGATATGAAAGCAGCTCTGATCAAACCCGGTTTAAAACTCATATCAAACACACACACACACACACACACACACACACAAACACACACACACACACACACACACACACACACACACACACACACACACACACCCACACACACATGCTGTGAACATTCTTCCAGCGCTGTAACACTTTTTCTGGCAGAAGCACGGCTTTATTTCATGCTCTGAGTGGATTTCGCTCACGGTTCAGGGAAGTAACTTTAGAAAAACTGAAATCAGGAGGTCGGATTAGGAGTGAGGGCTGAAATCGATGAGCTGTAATAGAGAGCAGCAGAGAGCTCTTGAGAGGACACCCTACTACTCCTACTACTACTATACACACATATACCTGCAAACCTTCTGGTCTTTAATACACTCCCTGATCTTAAGCACATGGCCTTTAAGGGGTCCAGCTTCTTCGCATATCTCACAATTACACCAGTGGTAAATACCCAGCTTTGAAGAGAAGATTTTGTGGGTGTGTGTGCATTTGTGTGTGTTTGTGTATATATGTGTGTGTGTGTGTGTGTGTGTGTGTGTGTGTGTGTGTGTGTGTGTGTGTGTGTGTGTGTGTGTGTGTGTGTGTGTGTGTGTGTGTGTTAAAAGTTGACCTCCTTTCACATCCAGAGGCAAAAATGTTTAACACACACACACACACACACACACACACACACACACACACACACACACACACACACACACACACACATACACACACACACACAAGGTTGTTCAACATCATTCTTTAATGTGTATTTTTATATTTGGTGCTGTGGTTGATGCTTATTTTTTATTGAAAAAATAAAACACTACAGTATCAGCAAAAAGACTGTAGTTGAGATGAATATGCTGTTAATAATATTCAGTATAATATTATACATAATGTACAGTAATTTTAGGTCATATTTAATATATTATTGAGATTTGCTGCATTTGGGAGATGTCCTTATTCAGAGTAACTTACAGTTATCTTATTTGATACACAAGCAGGTGAGGGTTTTTACCAGATTGTTTCCCAAGATTTTGGAAGGTGAGAGGATGCCTGAGGAATGGAGAAGGAGTTTGCTGGTACCGATTTTTAAGATTAAGGGAGATGTGCAGACCTGCAGTAACTACAGAGGAATTAATCAATTAGTCACAACATGAAGTTATGGGAAAGAGTGAAAGATTAGTGAAAGCCAGGCTGAGAGAAGAAGTGACCATCTGTGAGCAACAGTATGGATACATGCTGATTAAGAGCTTTACGGATGCAAAATTTGCTTTTAAAAAGTGGATAAAGAAGTATAGAGACTATGATATTTGCGGATGATATTGTTATTTGTGGTGAGAGTAGGGAGCAGGTAGAGAAGAGAATAGAGAGGTAGAGGTATGGGCTGGAGAGAAGGGGAATGAAAGTCAGTAGGAGTAAGACAGAGTACATGTGTGTAAATGAGAGGGAGGGCAGTGGAGGGGTGCAGTTGCAGGGAGAAGAGGTGGAGAAGGTGGTCAACAGTGCAAAATAATGGAGAGTGTGTAAGAGAAGTGAAGAAAAGAGTGCAGGCAGGGTGGAGTGAGTGGAGAAGAGTGATAGTAGTGATTTGTGATAGAAGGGTATCTGCGTGAGTGAAAGGGAAAGTTTATAGGACTGTGGTGAGACCTGCGATGTTGTATGCATTAGAGACAGTGGCATTGAGTAAAAGACAGGAGGTGAAACTGGAGGTAGCAGAGTTGAAGATACTAAGATTTTCATTTGGAGTGGGAGTAAAGCCAAATAGGAGGTTTTTATGGATGTGGTTGGGGAAGACATGCAGGTAGTTGATGTGAAAGAGGCAGATGTAGAGGACAGGGGGGTATGGAGACAAATGATTCGCTGTGGTGACCCCTAATGGGAGCAACCGCAAGAAGAAGAAGAAGATGGTTGAGAATTTGCTCAATTTGCTCAATTTAGTGTTTCATATATTATATATACAAGGCAAAAATATATTAATTAATAACCATATACTGTATGAAGTACTTTGTATTTATTCCTGAATTCATATGTAATGGTTTTGCAGTTTGCGTGTAAGGAATGACTGCTACTATTAAATAAGGAAATTGCTACTGTTATGTACAAATCTACCACTCTGACATTTTCCAATAACATTTTCCAACATATATTCTCTTTAATACCACAGCGCTGAAACATGGCAACCATTCTCCCAATCTTCCACCAGTCATTCTCTGAGCTTTTTTGCTTCATCCTTGGGGATCCCGGTCCATACTGTACATCTAATATAAAGCTTTCTTGCAAACAAAAAAAATATTTTCCCAGAGAATTCGTATTTCCTTTAAATGCAGTATCTGGTCAATACAAATCCTGAACAGTGAACTTAGCAGCGGCTCTTTGGGAGGTTTAAACTCACTAGTACAGCACAGTAATCAGTTCAAAAGTAGAATCACTTCCTCAAAAATACACCATAAAACATATATAGTAGGTATATTGTTGCTGCAAAATTCAGAATTCCCCTTCACTCTATTGAATTATTAATGTATTATAAACTGTCTGACATTCATCTACACTCCTAGGCTAAAGATTATAGACCAAACTGACACAATATGACTATTTATATGGTCTTAACAACAAATCATTGCTCAGAAAATGATGCACTCCTGAAACCTCATTTGTTTGTTTCCTTTCGCTTTTTTCAGCAATATGTGGATCTTCCCTAAACTCTAACCACAGAGATTGTGGCACCCAATTGTATAGAGTGTCATTGTGTGTGGCAACATTTAATTTTCTCTTCATTTGAACTTCAAACCTGTCGCAGCATGACAATGCCCCTGTGCACAAAGCCAGCTCGATGAAAAATATGCTTTACATGGGTTGCAGTGGAAGATCTTGAGTGACCTGCTATAGCCTTTGTGTCTGAATGAGAACAAATCTCCATAAGCACTCTCCAAAATCTAGTAGAACATCTTCTCAAAAGAGTGGAGGTTATTATAGCAGCAAATAGAGACCAAATGTGGTGTCAAATCTTATAGTCAGGTGTCCACTAACTTTTGTCTATATAGTCTATAAACATCTGGATGTAAGATAAATGTGAGGTTCATATTCACTATTCAAATCCTCTGTGTGTTCAGAGTATAATAAACTCTTCCATCTCTGCCTGCTGTCTGGGTTTTCTATACTCTTTCTGTCTCTGCATCCTTTCTGGAAGCTAAAGACAGTCTAATGCAGCAGGATGTGAAAATAATTGCCAATTTACAGATCCACGGATACAAGTTTGGACTGTGACAAGGTCGTGCTTTGTCTCTCTTTTTTACACCTGCAGTGAAGCGAGACGCAAAACTAGTCGAGAGTGGAGAGACATACACTTGCTGAATATGGATCTAGTGGTGTTTTGTGTGTGTGTGTTTGTTCTGTGGAAAACTTGGCTGTAGAAGTGAAATCAGGGAGGTTGAAATTTGCCTACGTTTGACCTCTACACTGTTTTATTCTCACACACTAAAACAAAAATGAATGACCGATATGTGGATCTGAATCGATTTTATTTATAATTTGCATCTTATATAAAAGTTTTTTCTCTATGTAAATATACATACAGCTGGTTTACAAACACTGTGGAATTAAGTGTAACATAATATCTCAAACTACTACTGTATATAGTCTTATTAAAGTAAAGAATATGAAGGATAAAGTGATGAAAAAGAAAGTAGAATATTCTACAGAGCGTTTTATTTATTTTAAGTATCGGTATCGTACTGTTTCACTGTTCGAATCGTAGCACGATATTAATGCACCACTTTGGAAAATGAGCCACCACTTTATACAGCAGAAAACATGGGATTTCAAGATCTCGAGATTTCCCTTTATGGGTTCGGCTCATCTATTGTGTGGTAAAGAGTGTGGAAGACAAAATGCCAGCATGGGATAAGGGAAATGATACTGAATGGCTTTGAAGAAGACGGAGTTTTAAACACATTTTATGTGCTTCTCCTCCATCCCACCGTATGCTGAAGAAAAGAATCGCAATTTTTTCCGAATTCTATGCTGTGATTACGCTTTAAAATGACAGTACATGTGAATGCTTCAGTTGCTCCTGAATTAGATTTTGAGCACAGCACTATTTGGAAAGATTTTTTACCTAAAGACAGCAATGCAGCAGTGCTTTAGTCCATTAGTCTGTCTGGAAACTCCTCATTTGTATATTGTGCTCAAATAAAGCTGAAACTTTCACACAGATTACATTGTCAATGTCACAATAATCAGGCGTGTGACGCATTTGAGTAAATATAGATAGATAGATAGATAGATAGATAGATAGATAGATAGATAGATAGATAGATAGATAGATAGATAGATAGATAGATAGATAGATAGATAGATAGATAGATAGATAGATAGATAGATAGATAGATAGATAGATAGATAGATCAATATTAGACTTTTTTTTTTAAGGGTGGAGTTTTTCTTTAACTTTTTGATACATTGTCATTTTAGAATAAAATCAAATAAAATATATAAAAGGAATTAAACTGTCTCTGTGACTCACATTTCAGCTCCAGCCGGATGAAATCGGTGTTGCCCAGGTTCTCCAGGAAAACCCCGTGAGGTGCAGAGGTCTTGAAGTAAAAGGAAATATCGGCGCTGGTTTCAGCATGGAAAGTGGAGAAGTGCAGGTAGGAGGATGGGGTGTTGAAGGAAGCGGCGTTCCAATAACTTCCTGTAAAATGCAGGTGAATGAATTCGTTTTATTTATTATCAGATACAGAGATAAAAAAAAATCTAACAATAGACAGACAGACAGACAGACAGACAGACAGACAGACAGACAGACAGACAGATAGATAGATAGATAGATAGATAGATAGATAGATAGATAGATAGATAGATAGATAGATAGATAGATAGATAGATAGATAGATAGATAGAAAGATGAGTGTTTGAGAACTTCTTTCATTAAGTGTATCTCCCACAAGAATCACACATTCTCAAAATTTGGTATCTCTTTTTTTAAGAGACACACACACACACACACACACACACACACACACACACACACACACACACACACACACACACACACACACACACACACACAAACATGCAGCCTGGCATTGTGTTGCTCTGGTGGTTTTAGGCAGGAAGTGGAAGCCATCAGGGACAGAGTGAGCTTATCACAGCTGCTCAGGAACCCTGGCTTTAATCATACACTCCCTCTGCAAATCCTCTCACAAACATTGCTCATTAATACCCAGAATGCACAAGAGGCTCAAACCAATTTGGCGATAGTATCAGGAATCTCTAATAAATTGCATCGAGCATGATGAAATTGGACTATAGACAGTAAACATTTATTCTTTTCACACGACAGGCGACACATCTCTTTCCTGTGTCTGCCTGCTTCTTGTACGAGAGAAGAAAATTCTACTCAGCATCAGTTTTTATATGACGGGATCTTACTTGTTTTTTCCATACGGTAACCATAGATACAGCTAATGCTTATGGAACATACAGTAGATTGTGCCATTGTTTGAATTCTACAGGCTACATAACGGAAATCGAAAAGGTTTGACGACATTTTAACGTTATTTCACATCTCTTGTTCACTCCCATTTTTGGAAACCATTTTATTCTAATCAGGGCTGTGGTGGAACACTGGAAGCTATGCAGGAATACACCCTGGACAAGACGCTGACACCACACAATAGGGGAATAAAGAAATGCAGAAAGTCCAGACCTGAGTTTAGGACCGAAACAATTGACAGTGTGAGGTGACAATGCTACTATTTCCTGCATTATTTTATCAAAACATACTTTATCTATAGTGGTTTTCTTTCTGCTAGGAAATGACACCAAGAGAATCACCATCTGTATCTTGCAGACTCTCCTCTCCTCTCCTCTCCTCATCCACTGTTCCCGTCATGCATGGCAGTGTACCACCTGAAACTAAACCCCTGCAAGGCAAAACTGAGCTGCTGGAGATATCCCAGGAGATGCATCCTCATGACAAAACTTGTCATCTTGTCATCTCTGACAATGCATGCAGCCAAGAGATAGTTCTGGACAACCTGTTATCCATCTTTCTTCGTACTGGTAATATGATTTAGGAATGTTTTCTGCTTTACAACATCAAGTGAAGTCAGACATTTCTCTACACAGAGGTCAGTCTGGTGATAGTTTTCTGAATTCTTTGTCGGATTATTCCTTGAATCATAGCAACTAATCCATACATGACTTGATTTCATTATTCATTATTTTACATTATTGTTATTATTATTATTATTATTATTATTATTATTATTATTATTATTATTATTATTATTATTATTATGAATATGATTATTATTATTATTATTAAGGAACACCGAACAGGTGAACACATTTGGGTACCAACCAATGACTATGGACTGAAGAAATACACCATAAACTGATATAATAATAATAATAATAATAATAATAATAATAATAATAATAATAATAATAATAGTAATAATAATAATAATAATAAATAATAATAATAAATAATAATAATAATAGTAATAATATTCATAATAATTATAATCATAATAAAATAATAATAATAATAATAATAATAATAATAATAATAATAATAATAATAATAATAGGGGGAGTGGTGGCTCCAGCGGTTAAGGCGCTGGGTTGCCGATCGGAAGGTCTGGGGTTCGAGCCCCGGTATCGCCAGGCTGCCACTCTTGGGCCCTTGAGCAAGGCCCTTAACCCTCTATGCTCCGGGGGTCCCTTACGAGGGAAATATCAAGGTCCGTGACGTCGGAGTGACGTGGGGCCGCCTTCCCGTGGGCTCACCACCTGCAGGAGGGACCGTAAGGGACGGTGCTGTGAGGATTGGGCAGCAGTTGAAGGCGGGGGCCTGCTTAGACTGCTGCCCCCGCGACCCGAATTACGGATAAGCGGGAGAAAATGAATGAATGAATGAATAATAATAATAATAATGGTTATTTATCTAAAATCACTAAACAGTCCTTAAAATCTAAATTCAATAAAGCAAACAGCATAATTAGACAGCAAAAATAATGAATCTGAGTAATTGCTTTGCTTCATTTAAACAAACACCGACTGGCACGAAAGCTCCAAAAGATACAATGCATCTGACTCATTTACATTCATTTGATTAAATACAATAAAATAATCAACTAAAAATAAAAACTGCGTCTCGCTTCTCTCCTGTATACATGTCCTTCGCTCTCATTTATTCCACACAGTTAGAAAAAGAAGTGTTTCCTCTGATTGATCTTTCGCCATGCCAGCGTGAGGGTTCTAAAAACCGGATTCAAGGGATTTTAAATGGCGAGACATCGACTGCTGAGATCGGAGCCTGAGGTGGGAGGATGTACAAGCGCTGATGCTTAATGAGGAATTTCATAAGAATCATCACTGCTGATGTGAGAATGAGCAAGAACACAAACAGGCTGAGAAGTCAGACAATAGACAGTGTGCAGCACAATTCATAAGGAAAAAAAGCAATTTTATTTATGTTCTGCCATTTATTTTTGGTCCTAATCCTGCTCCCACTTGTCGTACTTTGTCTTTTGCTCTTTACTCTAATGTGGTCACCTTTTCGGTGTCTCACATTAATTCGTTTGGTAACTTCTACCCTGTTGTTTTCGCTCTATGTTGTGTTTACGAATGACTTGCTCTCCTATATCCTGGTCATTGTGGTCATCGTAAATGAGCTCCACAACAGAAATACTATATATATTCGTTTTCAAATGAAAACTTTTTTTTGCCTTTTTTTTTGTCATAAGAAATAATCAACATCTGAACACTCATTAAAAAAAAATCTGCATTGTAGTGGCACAAGTGTGTATAAGTGAAACATCTTTTTGGTTTTTCGGTCATTTCAGCTGTGTTTAATTTAATACCTGAGGAGAAAAACAAAGAGACACAAGGCAAAACCAAAATGAGACATAAGGCATTTCGAATTGACGAGAGAATTCAGCTTTTTTGACTGTGTAAAGACAGGACAGATTGCATCAGTTCCGGCACATTCTCTAAAATCTCATGCGCCATCATATCATTTAAAATTCGGTTACAATCTCTATAATTGACCAATAGCAAAAAAAAAAAGGCTAAATAAATGATTAATAAAATAGATAAATAAAATAAGTGACAATAATGATACATGACATGACATGCCGGTCTACCGCACTGTTCTCTTATATTTTCCCTGATAATAGGGGGTGTATTCTCTTAGTCTGCTGACATTGGTTAGTTAGCCTAAGACCTTATTGGTTAGTGCTTACCTTTCTGTGTTTTATTTTTATTAGTTTAGTTATTTATACCCTGTTGTTCCTTTTCCAAGTTGCAGTGTTATACTCTTAGTCAACTGACATTGGTTGGTTACCATAATTTGTTCTGTGTCTCACAACAATCTATCTATCTATCTATCTATCTATCTATCTATCTATCTATCTATCTATCTATCTATCTATCTATCTATCTATCTATCTATCTATCTGTCTGTCTGTCTGTCTGTCTGTCTGTCTGTCTGTCTGTCTGTCTGTCTGTCTGTCTGTCTGTCTGTCTGTCTGTCTGTCCAGTCCATGGAAATTGATTGGTTACCTGATTGTGTTCACCTGATCATTGTCTCACATTGATAATCCTAATGTGGACAGCTGTTTTATGTTTTACCCTGGTTAACTTGGTCATTTTTATCCTGTCATTTTAGTCGTATCATGCATTTCTGTATCATAATAACCCACATGGTGTTTTCCAGTTTTTCTGATTATGGAGTTCCCTTACAGTAAATGATGTACAGCTCTGTTCTGTCTCTCATTTTGGACTTTGCTATCTGTTTACCCTTGAACCTATTATCTAATATGTTATCAATTCAATCTGATCTGCACAGGTTAATCAAAATACTGTTAAATAAACATGGCCTACTTGAAGCTTTCCATTGATCTCAATCACAAGAGAACAAAATAAACATTCCAGAAACTCCTACACATCTGGAATATTAGCTCATAAAGTACTGATTTATGTACCTATCAATTCACCATCATTAAAGGTAATAAGTGTCCAGTTTCTGGAAATTGCTCACAAATTAGCCCTGTTTACTTCTGTCCATTTAATTGCTCTTCCATGATTGGCCCAGATGGGCTGCGATGCAAAGTTTACCAGATGGCACTTGTGCAAATGAAAAATTTCCGAAAAGAAAGTCATTAAAGCGCGATGGTGGGATGTCACAGCACAAAATTATTAACCTGTTTATTTTGAGTTGGATTGAATTATGGCAGCCGGTTGACCCTCAAACAGGAATGGGGAATAGAATAAAAGTGTACTTAGGAAACAAATCTACATATTAGAATAAACACAGGAACGAATACTTTAAGAATTATTCAGTAACATTTAACCAAATGATTAAGCCTATTATAAGTTATAATTAAACTAGCTTTATAAACGAATTAACCTATTCAATTCAATTCATTTTTATTGGTTGAACGCTTTTAACAATAGACATTGTCTCAAAGCAGATTTACAGAGATAAAGCAGTTATAAAGGAGTGTATAATCTAGTGCCTATAAATTTGTTCTTTATAATTAGTGTATAGGTTTCCCCCTAATCAATGAGCCAGTGTGACTCTGGCAAGGAACAATTCCCTGAGATAGCATGAGGAAGAAACCTTGAGAGGAACCAGTCTCCAAAGGGAAACCCATCCTCATCCACGTGGCACCGAATGTCCATTCATTACAGTTCCATCATCGTTGATGTGTGCAGTGATGGGTGCTTAAATGCTAAACTGTTTATTCACCCTGTGGTCCTGAGTCATTGTAGTAAACCGTTGATTTTAATTACAGTCCAAATCGATCCTCAGATATCTCTGGTGATTTTCACTACAACAGTCTTGTCTTGGGCATTTGACCAACTTATGGACATAACGAAGTATTTTCCCATTGCGACTTTTGTAAATGATTGTAATTTAACGCTTTAACGCATTATATCTCCCGTTTTATTTCGCAGCAAAAAAACAAACATGCCATTCCTCACTTTTTTTGGTTAAATGAGAAAAATGAAAGAATAATCCTATGATTCTGGTGAGAGTGTGTGTGGAGTAACCGTTATCTTTCTGTACGTATGTAACAATAGAAAACGTGTTAAAAAAAAAGGTATGATGCAGGAGAATAGGAAACAGAATTGCATAAAATTTTACTTTGGATGCTTTGTTCCTTCAAAAGCAAGTACTTTTTGTGTTAAAAAAAGACAGGAAGGGTGGGGGAGGTGGGAGTTCCATGATAAAGGCTTTGGGTAACTGATTGGAAGGTCAGGGGTTCAAGCCCTGGTATTGCCATGCTGCCACTTTTGGTTTTTTACGAAAAAGGAATTTCAGTGTACTGTTCTTTACTTTCTTCACCACTTGACCTACTTATACTAATTTAAAAATTACCATCTGTACAGCACTATTTGTTAACAGTACAGCTTTATATTTATACTTTATTCTATACACTTTATACTAACAGTATACCATCATATACTTTATAACTCACTTTACTATTGTACTAGTGTTAAAAGAAACATCCTATTTTCCTCCAACACAGATTCCGTCTATTAAAATTCACCCAATTTCCCATTAAGATTAGAAGAATGTCTGCCGCCGACTTCCTCCGGGTTCCCTTTAACTTTTGTGCTATAAATCATGAGGCCATCATCGGTTTTGACACAAGCTTGTGTCTAGCTTAATTGAACTCTTATCAGCTGCTGCGATTCTGAGCTGTGGGTTGTGGCTTCATGTCGTCTCGCTCTCCACTGTACACACAGGAGAAAGACTTTTTGCAAAATAACCGCTAAGAAATGTATATAAGATATTTGCACCCTGTATGGCCAGACGCTCCACGGCATCCTTCATTATTGGTATATGTGCATAATGATATATCCGTCATGTTGAATGCTCAAATCTGATTGGTCTGAAGGCGTGCATTACTTTTATAGAACAGCAAAGTAGTTCGGGTTGTACTATGAATGTTAGATTGATCCAATATTAATACCGCCGTCGTATTGTGTCTACGGTAACAGCTCATGCATGTGGAAAATGTGATGCATGGTAGACGATAAGTGTGACCCCAAATAGATGAAGCTTCAATGTTTTAATAAGTGGATCCTGATTCAACTACCGATCTCACAGTCGAACCTTATAGGTGTTATAAAACCAGGATCACACCATTTAAGTTATATGGGGGTGTTCATGTCATGATTTCACATAGAACTACCGGTTTTCTCCTAAGAAGTTAATATACAGCCTATTATAATATTGCTGTAAATAAAAATGTGAAAAAAAGCTTTTAATAAATATTTTGACATGATTGAATAAATCCAGTCCCCTTGTGGCAGATTTAAGTTTCAATTTCCATGATCCGTGACCGACACAGAAGCATCTTGGCAGCAGGGGATTTAAATACAGCATTTAGCAATTTCTGGAATTGCTAAATTGCTAGTATTCTGTACTAATTTCATTCTGTAGGCAAATATTGAATTGTTTTTCGGTGTATCCATGTTGCGCTGTACTTAGAGCGTGCTCGCACAGGCAATTCAGCCAGAAATCATTTTACGTATGTTTATTCACATTGCCTTTCATCTCAACTTTCTCTCTAGATGAATGAGGAAGAAACCTTGAGAGGAACCAGACTCAAAAGGGGAACCCATCCTCATTTGGGTGATATAAAGAGTGTGATTATAAATCTTAAAACAATACAAAACACTGGGGAGTGAGAACTAACACGAGTCCAGGAGTGTTTGTGTGATTATGAGTAATGTCCTTCCTTCAGTCTTATACAGCCAGTTGACGTTGTGGAACCAGGAGCTACTGAGCAACTCATAAAATAGCTCAACATTTCAGATCATCAGAGATCCAACACCAACTTCTTCATGCCAGATCCTATGAAAATTCGAAGAGGTCTAAAGCTGATGACAAACTAGCAAACTGCCTGAGAGCTTTAGTAGGTTGAGTAAACCATTTGACGAATCAATGCAAAAAGCATAAATAGTTTGCTATTAAAACTGCCTAAGAGAAAAATATTGTCGTTTTAAAGTGCTGTTAGGGAGAAATAGTAAATCAGACGGTTTAACTTACGGTCTCCATGACAGTGCAGCGGCCCCACAGTGAGCTTGGCCTCTGATCCGGGTCGATTTGTGTCGCCTACTGCTACCTCGCTCACGGGTAAGTGATCTTTATAGACCAGAAGCCCAGAATCCTCTCTCCTGTCAAGAAAATTTCAGATTATTTAAAGTAATTCATGAAAAAACACATTTTTACACACGATTAAACTTGAGTAATAGTACCGCATTACAATCTTAAGCATTTGCAATGTTGCAATTGAAGCAAAAACACGTGTTTTAACACAGTTAAATTTCTAAAAACATAAAATAACCTTTGGCTTGCTGGTCCTGAAGATGTATCCTTTCACATCATCCCCAAACATCAGAAAAATGCTACAGAAGTCTGAACTTCAACACAAAAAAGGCCAATTAACAGTTCTGCTTTTAGCTTTACTAATGCTGTACTGCACCTTACAATAATTCTCCATCTAACAGCTAAAAACTTGCATTCTACTCCAGTTATCTGTGCAACTTTTTTTAGAATTTCACTTGCGCTCTGGTGCTGACTGGACTACCCATCAGCCATTGCACCCTCATCTGATTTGGTCCCTTGACAGCACTCATTGTCCTAAATTTGTTGTTCCATGCTGGTGGTTGACTCATATGCTCCTGTTCAGTTTTTTAAAAGTATATTCGCCACTTGCCTACGCTTTAATTACATGACATTGACATTATTTGCTCATCGGCATCTATTGTATTCCACTCCATTTATTTACTGCATCAGATTACAAGCATCATGGTCACCTTTACCTCAACCCACTACATTAGTATCTGATCTGTAACCTCACACATCACCTTACTGTTTCATTGAATTGATTTGTTTTTCGCAGTTCTGATTGGATGCGAACTGCATGCCATTGTCTCTCTACCTGAACTTCTGATAGAGAAGTTGAACATAACCTTACCTGAGTGTGTATTAACGTTTTTATGTGTATTAATGTTCTCAGAGCTTGAAAGTAAAGAATTCAGTGTACTCCCTTTCATGTAATTGAGTAGTTATTTTGTGTACGTTAATTTGTTTTAAGTAGTTTTCAAAATTTTTTCTTTAGTATCGTACTTAACTACATTTGCAATCATATCCGTTACTGAGTAAAAAAATTCAAATTAAAATAATGCAAATTGGGAAGTTGTTACTATTGTTAACTTATTGTTATTGAAACTATTGCATTGATTGATTGGCGGAGAATAAATGTGCTTAACTCCCAAGAAAGAAAGATGGAGACAGACGAGACAGACGCCATCGATTCAGAACGAAAGTTGTTCAATGTGTGTGCTTACTGTCTGAATTCTGAATCTGCATTTGTGATTTCTCTTATTATCATAAAATACATAATTTAGATCATTTATTTTATTTTTTTGCTGCAAAAGCGCATAAATGACTCAAGTCATTTGTTATTGCAATTGAATTTGTAAAGGTGTTCCTTCAATTAAAAATATCTAGTTTAAATTTTGAGTGTTTGTAAATATCTCCTTTTTTGAACTAGGAAAATTTTAAATGAGCTACTTTTTACTTTTACTTAAGTAGATTATTAGACCTTTGCCTTTGTAACTTTGCCTGTACTTAAGTAAAATTTCATTGAAGTAACAGTACTTTTACTTGGAGTAGAATATTTTATTACTTTTATTTCCACCTCTGCATGTTTTTACGTACCTCACGAGAACACAAATAAAGATGTACGGTGCATCAAATGTGATATATTTTAATATCATTCAATATTTTAACATTCATTAAAGACCAGTTATAAGAGAAACTGTATTATAAATACATTCATCATGTATCATGTAAGAAATAACACCTTGATAGAAGGAAAACCTACTCTGTCATTATTTTACCTTATTTGCATTTGGTTTGCTCTGATGTTTATCCGAAGTAATGAAATTAATTTTTCGGATTTATTTAGTATTTGTCCAAAGGTAATGAATCCAGGGAGACCAGGGCTCCATTTCCACCAGGGCAAAACAATTATAAAAAGGAACTTAACTGGGGTAATTAAGTAAAGGGCAACTCTCTAGCACATTCTCTCATTGAGAAAGTTGATTCCCATATGTTAGCACTATAAATATAGAAGCATGTAAATGTGTAGAAGTTGTATAAATGGTGTTCCTTGACAGCCAGTCTTTGGGTTTCATTAAGACATAAAAGTTATTTTTCAAGACTTTCCTGGTCTGCCAATCTTACCACAAACTGGTCAAAATTGTACACACTGGAGACTCCTTCCAAACCATACTAACAATTACTCGTTTGTTCATTTTTACCAAGTTTTTTTTTGTTGCACGTCCATCATTTAAATCCCTTGTTTCTTTAGAGCAGAAAGCTGAGCCAGATATATACGTGAGCTGCTGAATGAATTAGAATGAATCATATTAATGCATTTAAAGTGAACACTTCCTCATTATGGAGGCAAGCGACTGTTAGGGTAGGACATAATATGAAATAGATTCAGTTAAAAATTGAAGAAACTATTTTGACATCAATCTGACAAGGTTCCATGCTTGTGCCAGTGAATCAATGTGTGTCCTCACCATTGTTTTTGATCAGCGTCGCAGTTGCACTGGTGTTTGGGATCGACGCAGTTGTGCTCGATGCCACAGGAACATTTCTGGACCCCTGGCGCAGAGCCACCCCAGTAGAAGTGCTTCTCATTTCCTCTGCCAACCCACCATGTGTACGGAGTCCCATCTGTAGAGACAAAGCACTTTAAAATTCAAATATGCAAATATGAGGTCTTGTGTAGTCCATACCTGGTGGGTCAGAACTGTTTTGCTGGCCAGAGTGACCTTCACAATTTAAGGCCATGTCCACAATAAAATGTTTCCGTTTGGAAATGCATATGTGTCCATTTTGGCCTCCTATTTTACAGGACATTGAACTTGAGATTAACTCCATCCATCAGTTCCTAACACACCCCTTTCTCATTTTTTCCCATGTTCAGCTATTGGACACATCAAAGGACACATGTCTCTCTACCAGTCCACTTTCCGTTATGACCTTCCCCTCGGGCTTCAGACCGCTTTGAAGAAATGAAGTGCGTGTAAACACGAAAGTAAAAAAAAAAAAGAAAAGAGGAATAGGCTTTCATGGAAAAGTGGATGACAGCTTCATTTCTCCATCAGAAAGATCAGAGAAGCAAAAAAGGAGTTCCTCAGAAGCTCTCAGTGTTTTGCTTGTAAATCATTTAGGAAAGTCATGTCTTCCTCCTGACCATCTTTAGCTCTATAAAGAACTATTAGAAGCGAGAGAAAAAAAAAATGAAAGGAGCAGTTTTTCCTTCAGGGAAAGAAAGAAGATAGTAGATCAAAGCTCAACCCATGAGACTTATCACACTCTGGAAATAGAACATGTAATAAATGTCATGCCACATGATCCAGTGTCAATAAGTCTGTATCTATGATTAGTTGTGGCCAAAACTGGCATGTGAATTTTGACTCTGACATTCCTTCCTCATAATGATAAAACTCAGGCTCTTTATGTGCCCTAACCAGAGATACTTGGTTTTAAAATCCTCAGAACAGGCACCTATTAAGGATGAACAAATAAACAGTAAAAAGCATAGTTCTTTAACAAAGCATAAAATTAACAATATAAGGCATAAACAGGAAGTAATATTGTGTTTAAGCCACGGGGTTCAAAGCGTAGGGAAAAGGTAGCGGCTTATAGTCCGGAAAATACGGTACATGGTTTGTGGACTCACTGCTTTTGAGTCTGGTTCCTCTAAAGGTTTTGTCCTCATACCATCTCAGGGAACTTTTTTCTTGTTCCTACACAATCTTATAGCCACTAAACTAATCTTCATAACCTCTTTATCTCTGTAAAGCTGATATGGGACAATGTCTATTGTTAAATGTGCTATGGAAAGCTGAATTGTATTGGATATCTGATGATAAAGAGGTCGCAGTCTTTCCTTGTTAATAGGAGGCAGAAACAAATAGACTCCTGCTACTTATCATCTCAATTTGCCCGTCTGCCTTGCATAAAAAAGAAAAGTGAGCACTGGTTCGCTTTGTGCGCAAGAGAGCAAAAGGAGCATGCCTTCAAATAATTAAATGACAAAATACCGAAACAACTTCTATTGTCTGGCAACCATCCAAAATGCATGAGCTTTCCATGCCAGAGGGTGAGCATACATTATCCAGGAAGCCTGCTTTGCTCGGTTTGCTCTGCTCCACCCAGCAGTAGGTCCCTCATTAAATTGTGAAAGCAGAGAGCCGATGGCAAACCCAGAACGAAGAAGAAAGTACTAAGTTTAAGCATTTGCACTTGTCTTTTGTCCTGTGATCTCATGTCCAAGTTAAATAAGACAGTAGATGCTTGATGTATGGTCAGCAGGGACATATTTTCGTTTTATTTTGTCTGTCCCAACAGAGACTAGAAGGAAAGGATGGACGGAAGAAGAAGAAGCGAAAGAAACGGAATATCATGGAGGAAGAGCAATCGAGTCAGTTATAGACAAACCCGTAATGCGACTCCGCGGATGCAAAACCATCTGCCTCGCCACTTACGGCCCACTCACTGTCACGATTCAGCTCAGTGGCTTACTCCTTCTGCCATCAGCGTACCTTTCGGCTTTCCTATATACCCTGGCCAGCAACAGTAGCTTTTAAGCGTTGCCTGATGGACGAGTTGATAAACCAGAACAGCAACTCCACTGTAGTCTTTTGACACGAGTTTTATATATATTGCACAAGATGCTGTTGCATGTTAACAAGTGCACTTTGCTAGTCAGTCTACAAAATTGGAAATCTATTCAAAAGAAACAGAAAAGCTAAATTCTTGCCTCTGGATCTCTCTCAGGACCTCTAGGAAGTGGTAGCTTAGTAAGTTAAGGCTCTAGATTACTGATCGGAAGGTTAGGGGTTCAAGCCCTAGTATCACCAAGCTCCCAATTTTCTACCCTTAAGCAAGGCCATTAACCCTTTGGGCTCCAGTGGCACTCATAAATTGATCCTTCGTTCTGATCCCAGCTTCCTAACATTTCAGTGTGCTGTACTGTAAACTGTGACAAGTAAACAAAAAAAACATACAATACAATATAATGTCTCATACACCTTCTACTACAGATGTAAGCAAATACATTTTGCACATGCAAAGTTTTTTATTATTATTTATTATTTCATAGAAGCTAGAATCTCTGGGTGAGACTAGTGGTGGGCTTTAGGATCACTCTAGGATCCATTTGTGATTCCGTGGGAAGTGAGTAAGTGATGTTCAGGCTCTGGATTTTCACTTCACTCACATACACAATTAGCACTACGTATTGGATTTATAGCATCCTTCGGTTCTGTTGATCGTTTTATTCAGGGACAAGAAGAGCTTAAAGGAAACACTTCAATGCCATGGCCCTTTGACACTTCTACCGGCTTTTATGAAATAAAATGGAAAGTTTTGGCACCTCTAAGAACATAACACTGATTCAATTAAAAAGCATGCAGTAGATCAAGGGCAGTAAATTTTTTTTCATGTTTCCTCATGTTTAGCCAAGGCAAATCAAAATAAGAAAAGAGAATAAGTATACTAATATCAAAAATCCACAACCACAGTCTGTTCAGCATCCTAGGAAATGCAGCATGTTTGCTCCATTTTGTTTGCTGTTGGACAGCTGTTATACAGTTGTGCAGCTTTTCTTAACTTCTTTCGCATCTTTTTTGTCTTTCAGTGCCATTCTTTGTGCCAGTGGACTGACATTTGGCTGATGAAGAGCTGTGGCTTCCACTTCAAAACACTGATTACAAGTGGCAGGTGGATATAACAAATGGGTTCTGTCAGAGGAAACGAGGCCATGAGAGTTTGAGTGTGTGTGTGTGTGTGTGTGTGTGTGTGTGTGTGTGTGTGTGTGTGTGTGTGTGTGTGTGTGTGTGTCAACTAAATGAAAATGAAAGAGCCATAGTACATGCACACACATTTTGTAGGTCAGCGCTCATGACCTGAGCCTGCTTAGTCTGTAATAATTCTGTTCTCTGACCCCATTTACAAAGAACCAAAGGCAAAAACAGCCATATCAGACTGTGTGTTTCTAAATGACTAAATAAAAACACACAGGGTGCATGACATTTGAACCTATGGAATGCCATGTTTGTATTAGTTCTCCAAGTGCCAATGCTTGCAATGTTATATGTATTGATCGACATGCACTTTTGCCCATTTGTAGTCACACTATATGGACAAAGGTCTTCAAAAACCTGACTTTTCCAGCCATATGTGGTTCTTTCCCAAACTGTTGCTACAAAGCTGGAGGCACACAATTGAACTAAATGCCTTTGAATGCGAAATTACATTTTTCCATCACTTAAACTAGAAGACCCAAACCTGTGCCCAGCATGACAATGTCCCTTTGCCCAAAGTCAGCTCTACAAAGATATGGTTTACATGGTTTGAAGTGGAAGATCTCTTGCTCTGACCTCAACCCTAATGAACACCTTAGAGAAATATTTATTGCACCCCAGGCCTCCGCACATGTGTACCGAACTGAAAGCCCTGAAAGATTTCTGTACAGATACATGTACCCTTACACCCAGAATATCAACATATCAGAGCATAACAAATGCCATTCTTGGTTTCCTGAATTTATATGCCTGGATATACACAGATCAGGCATAACATTTTTCCAGAACATTATGAGTGGCAGTAATTAGGCAGTAATTGAACACTTTGTTCTTAAAGTTGACGTGTTGGAAGCAGGAAAAATAGGCAAGAGGCCAAGGCAAATTGAGAGACGTGGGGAGTGAAGATTGGCCCGATCCAACAGACAATCTCCTGTAGTTCAAATTGCTGGAAAAGTTACTGCTGGCAGCAAAAGGAGGGCCGACACAATATCAGGCAGGTGGTGATAATGTCATGCCTGATAAGTGTAGATACATATGAGGTGATCTGGAACTAGAACTTGGATTTTATTATTAAAAGTGCTACACAAACAAATGGTACCATAGAGAAAAGATCAGCATCGAACGAAATGAACCGAGACCCAACGATCCGTTCCCCCTGTGCGATCTGAGCATATGCGAGACGGTAGTAATCTCAGACCCTTGCTGCTTTCATATTGTGTTGCATGTTTTAAACAGTTTAGAGCAAAACTGGTCCTCGACGGGAGTTCGGTTCTTTTTGCGACAGCGACATACGGAGCACTTTTAGCCCTTCAGGAACAAGATGCGAGCTTGAATAAATGTTCATTTTGCACTCTGTCTGATTCTCTCAATACTCAATACACAGATGGCATTACTGTCAGAAGGATTAACATGGACAGCTTTTCGGCTCGTCGACGGCGCGGGGTGCTAACGTGTCCGTGACACTGGCTAGACTTTGCACTAGAAAACTGTTTTTTTTTAAATGTGGCACATTCACGCAAAAGAAAGAAATTGCTAAACACTTTTCCCAGGGGCAGAGTTGACATGAAACAAGATCCATGACCTACAGTGGCTGCTGATGCTTGCTAGTCATTACTGCCGCATGCTCTGATGTGCAACAGCTTTCATCACAGCGACATAAAAAAGTCTCTGAATGCGATTCTATAAAACTACTGAATTTCTCCCTGATCCTCAGCACCGAGAGAGCGCTCATGAACTTCTTAACACTTCATAAACGGATCGACATTGCGTTTACTTTGTTCCTCGCTTTCCAATATTTTGCTATTATTTCATCTTAATCCCCTCTTTATCTTAAGGTAGCAGCATTATTTGAATGTGTGTGTTGTATTCATTGATATTAAAAATCTATTATCCCGCAATGTGGCATTCAATTCTAATCAGACAGGAACATTTTCTACTTTAGTATACTATATACTGTAGAGTTTCCAAATAGACTTCGTGTTTTCTTGCATTCATCGCTACCAGAGTTCAACTTTTTTCATGTTGAGTTATAAACAAAAATAAACAGACAAAAAAAAAAAAAAAAAAAAACCCTAATAAATAAATAAAAAATACTTTTTTTTTAGATTACTGGTCAGAAGGTCAGGGCCAACATGTCAGATTGATGGTATTTGGCTTTAGGTTATAGATTGGAAGGTCGGTGGTTCAAGCCCCCAGAATCACCAAGCAGCCACTGGCAATGGCCCAAGAGTGGCAGCTTGGCGGTACTTGGCGCTGTATCATGGCTAACCCTACGCTCTGACTCTGGGAAATGTGCAGAAAAATTCACTGTGCTGTAATGTATTGTGTAAGAGCCCCCTTTACCCTGACTTTTTTCCTTTTCCTTTTAACATTTAATAACACCATCGTAAGAATACTGAGTCGGATGCAAGTGCAGATAAACATTTAATTAGCTCAAAACACAAATGCAAGCTAAACATAGAGTGCTACAAATGACACAACCTAAATGCTGATTTGACATTTATCGCATTTTGGCAGATGCCTTTATCCACAGCGACTTGCAATTATTTCAGTTATACAGCTGAGCAATTCAGGGTTACGGCCACCAGTGGCATCTTGGTGGTGGTGGGATTTTAACCCATGATCTTGCGTTTAGAAATCCAACATCTAGCTACCCTCATGTATGTCATTCATGCCTAACTGTTAATTACAAATACATGACAGATGCTAATTATTTTTTGTACAAAACATGTTTTAATGCATCTCAAAGTTAACTATATGAAATATTTCAAATTTTCGTCATGTCTATATTATTACAGCTCGAATTGTATGTTTGGATATCATACTATGTTAATCTATTTCAATCAAATGCACTAAATTCATTTAACAAAATTGGGGTTGTATAGCTAGCAAACAATTTGATTAAATCATCATATTCATTCACCATTGATATATATGATATATGATATATATGATATATATGATGATTTGATATATATATCAAATTCTGTAAATATGTTTTAGAAACCCAAATGCCTAATCTTGGATCTTTTTTTTTTTTTTTTATCCATTCTTAGTGACATCAGACTGGTTTTCTCAAACCACCACACAACTATTTCAAAGTACTCTGGATTCCCAGACCACAGCTCTGAAGATAGAGAGTTGTAGTGCCAGCAAAATGGCGTTGCAGTGTTTTTGTTGCCATAAACCACACTTATTTATTATATTGTACCTTCAGCAAAAATAAAAAAAAAACAATGTTTTTTCTACTGCATTTTGTCTTATTTCTGTGCAAAATGTTAATGATTGTGCACTGGCTATGCTGATGCTAAATCAACAAAAGATGGGAGCATTTTAAAGCTACAACAGACAAACATCCATGGAAAGATGAACATGGTGTCAACTGCACCATCATCCTAACTACGTGTAATAAAGATTGCATAATGAAACCCACCAACAACCTGCTTCAGAGCTTGGAATTACTAAGATAGTAAGGGCAAATAATAATCTGGTTTTGATTTTTTTTAAATCACCATACACATGGCTGTTTACATCATTCAGGAAATTGGACAAGGTTTTTTATTCAAATTAGATGAAAAGAGATTTGTGGGGTTATTGGGCACTGCATTAATCAGCATTTATTAACATTAAATGTAACCCAAACCCTCAATTCTAACAACAGGTCTGATCAAAAATAAAACCAGATGCCAAGTCTCAGTAAATAAAAGTGTTGTAGGACTATCAACTGATTACAAACAAGTGTTACTGTTCATAACACTACACAAAGTCAAACAGAGGCAAGATGATGACCTTGTCTGGGAAGTAATTCTTAGTTTAAAGCTCCTAGCACACACAAGCACAGCTAACCATGTTGATAATAAAGCAGTTTTTGCTAGCTTGTGTAGTGAGCCATTTGAAGCCCAAGTGACACCAATGCCTATCACAGCTAAACCGATATGTATTGTAGATATTGGCCAGCGCAAGCTAAAGGCATGGAGATGGGACCTTCATAACCGTAACAAACTTATACACTAGTTCAGCGATCCCCAACCTTTTTTGCGCCACGGACCAGATAAATGTCAGACAACATTTTCACAGACCGGCCTTTAAGGTGTGGCGGATAAATACAACATAATAAAATGATACGACCGGCATAAAAACTGGTATTTTCTAAATATAATAATAAACGTGAATCGTATTCGTGATCAACATGTTCGATTGGGCACATGTTTTATGCTGGATGCTCTTCCTAACGCAACCCTCCCCATTTATCCGGGCTTGGGACCGGCACTAAGAGTGCACTGGCTTGTGCAACCCTAATGGCTGGGTTTGGATGTGTAAATGAGTGTATAATGACCTAAAATTGGATTTTTGGGCTTGGTGTCCCACTCAGGGTGTTTTCCACATCTCAAACCCATCTTCCCCAGAGCAGGATCTAAATCCATTTAATATAAGAATAAATAAATTAATCGAAGAAGGAACAGCACAAAACATAAGCAGTCAACTAGCAATAGCAAATTCTAATTCATTTACTTGCAAGTTCCCCTTCAAGCACTGAAACTGAACCTCATGTTTTCTGCATCTTTAAATACCACGCAATAAAAAGTGACTTCTGGTCACCACACAAAATATTGCATTTTAATCCACTGTTTCCAAAACCTTAATTAGGTTTTCATACAATGTGTCATTTTACATGCATATATTAAACCAGCGACAGTGCGACTCCTACTGTAAGAACAGCTATTTTTGGCACAACCTGCCCTTGTAGACACTCATCGGATGCTTGTGGAAAGCAACTTCTGCTGAATCCTTTGGTTTTTTGTATCCTCTAATTTAGCACACATACTACAAGAAGAGCATAAAAGCACACTGATTAATGCACTTAAATTGGAAGAATGAAAAAGCACATTATGAAAGGGGGGGTGTGGGTGGAGGGTTGTAATTAGCCAGAATTGCAAGGAGCACACCTCAGTCTGACTTTTATGCAAATAAATATAAAGTACAAAGTGACTCAGCTGAGTGACTCAGCTGTTTGGACAACAAGAAAAAGTTCATTCCACCACCGGGTTTGCTCATCAGAGACAAACTTACACTTATAAAGCACATATTAATTTTTTATCACCACAATATCTGTGTAAAGCTGCTTTGAGACAACGTTCATTGCTAAAAACGCAATACAAATAAAAATGAATTGAATTAAATATTGCAAAAACCTTGACGGATGTCTTCGCTGTCTCTTGAAGGATAGCGGGTCAAGTCAAGCCATTTGTCATGGTACAAAAGAGACATGGAACAACACAGGGAGCACGCGAAGCAATGGGGCGACACTGCAATGGGGCGACACTGCAGTGGGAGAACTTGGCAAGGTTAAAAACAAGTCATTCATCTGCATTCTTGATCAGATGCGGGAGTTTGATGTTCTCATGGGAAAACCTGCCAGAAGTAAGTTGCAATGTTCTGACCTTGAGATGACAAGGGACAGAACAAATTCTGAACCTCCTTTATTGGAGAGAAATGGCTGCATCCTCTGAATGCTTTAAAGGAGAATCCAAGATTGAAAAGCTCACAACGTAATAAATAACCCCTACATACTGAAAGTATATGGTACATTAATGTTGGCAAAATGCTCAAGGCAATACTGATTACCCAAGATATGTGCTTCTTGGTCAGGGACAAACTCTAGATCATTATGGTTGTACAAGCAAAACTGTTCATATTGTATTTTTTTTTTTGTGCTAGCTTTGATTTAGATACATTTTAGCATGGGCTGTAAACTGGGCCACACACACACTTGCACATAACCTCTAGAGTATATATTTTGGGATCATAATACAAGTACATAATTTCCATTAAAAGGTCAAGGAAAAAAGTATCATACTCCTAGGAATCTTTCTCTTCTAATTTAACAAAAATCAGGAGAAACCATATTTTCAGAGCAGCCTTTCCATCAGAGCCTCAGGAACATGCAGTAAGAGTCGGCTCACCCTAAAACGAACAGTACAGATTAATATTTGCTGAGTTACACATTGTTAATATGAAATACAGATCAATATCTCACTCGAAAATATGGCGTCGGAGGTAATATCTGTATGGGTTCATTCTAATTTTTTGCTGTGTTGATTGCAAATATTAGCATATTGGTCCCAAAATTCTCATTAGTTTCTTTTCTGACAATAGCATTTTAAGATAGGAGTGAGCTTTAAATACAGATGGCACAAACAGCAAGATCTTTTTGTATTGATGCTAATAACTTGTAGGTTAGCAATTGTTTGAACCATGGTGTCTACATTGTCTGCATTCTGAGCAGTAACTCTTGGCACTGTATAGTTTGAATTTAATGTTGTTAAACTGTAAATTTAACAGTAATATCTGAATAGGTTAATTAGATCTTTTCTGCTGTGAAGACTGCAATTATTAAAGTATTGGTCTCAAAACTACCATATGTTTCTTTTCTGGCTACGGGACCTTGAGCTAGACATGAGTTTTAAATATATATGATACAGCAGTCTGACAAACTAACTGCAAGATCCTTTCGCATTAATGGTAATAACACAAGCACAATAGCACAAGGCAAAGGGCATGCCAAATAGCACCCTTGTCCAGTAGGTACTTGGTCTGCCCTGGGGTCTTCATTCATTTACTATAAATGTAGCGGAAGCTAAAGACAAGGCGTCCTTGCTCAGCAAGGCTTTGAATTGCTTCAAGCCCACTGTTTAGTTGCTACAGCTGTAGTAAGAGCTAACAACGTAAAACCATTTTCAGACAATTCCGATTTTTGAGAAATAGCAGCTCCCCCAATTATATATTATGACCCATTTATGAGACCTATTTAACTCAGACCAAACAAGAGGTTTTACAATGTACTACAGTTGGCTGTTGTTTCTGTGATCCAGTTTGATTATATTGTTAAAGATTAATGTCAGTTTGTACAGATTTCAAATGGGAAGAAATATTAATGGAATATCAATAGGATGGAAAATAAATAAGCTCCAAATAAAAATGTAAATGAGGCTAAAAATCTTTTCATTTTTATGCGTAAAACAATATAGGAATGTAATCGTTTTCTGATGTTTTCGTGCGGACAAGTGATTTAAAAAAAATATGCATGAGAATGCCAGCACAGCCGAACAGCATTTTAAATCTGAAAATGCCGTATACAGATCTTTCTGTAATAATGTGAATGCAGGCTCTGTAAACTTACTTTGTTTTAAACAGATGCAAATTGAAGATTAACCTTTGAATTGCACATTTACAGGTGAGAGTGTTTTGTCAAGGGGTAGATAATGCAAATCATATAGAATAAAATAATAACTGTGAGCTTATCTGTGCAAGAGGCCGTGGGCCATTCTGAGTGCTAGTAATTATTTCTGAACCCATAAAGGATGATCTGCATTTTAATACAGCTGTCATTTGTCTTGGCACTGTAGTGCTTCAGCAGGAGCTGATTGCTATGACGACACAGATTCCGTTCATTCTCTGTTCTCTCCCACCTACACTGCAGTGCTATAAAGTTAACAAGAGAAGAAACATTATGACTCATTAATTTATTCAGTCATTCGTTCATAGTCTTTCTGGGAAAGCCAAACTACTCGATCGCAGATTCTACAGAGGTATCACTTCATATGGAAATATATAATCACTTAAAACAGTCCTAGGTCCTAAGCCTGCTCTGTAGTCTTTGTTCAATTGCTACCGCATCCATGTCCAACAGGTACTTGGTCAGACCTGAGGTCTCCATCCAGTCACTATAGTTGTACTGGGAACTAACCACAGGGAATCTTTGTCCAGCAGGTACCTCGTCTGCCCTGAGGTCCCCTTCCAGTCACTACAGTTGCACTTAGAACAAACCACAGGGCATCTTTGTCCAGCAGATATTTGGGTTGCCCTGAAGTATCCACCCATTTGCGACAGTTTTAGTGGGAGCTAATCACATTGTATCCTTGTCCAGCAGGTACTTGGTCTGCCCTATGTTCTCCATCCAGTTGCTACAGATGTAGTGGGAGCTAATCACAGGGCATCCTTGTCCAGCAGGTACTTGGTCTGCCCTGAGGTATTCTTTCAGTCACTACAGTTGTACTGGGAACTAACCACAGGACATCTTTGTTCAGCTGGTATTTGGGTTGCCCTGAAGTATCCATCCATTTTCGACAGTTGTAGTGGGAGCTAATCACACGGTATCCTTGTCCAGCAGGTAATTGGTCTGCCCTGTGGTCTCCATTCAGTTGCTACAGTTGCTGTGGGAGCTAATCACATGGTATCCTTGTCCAGCAGGTACTTGGTCCCCCTGAGGTATCCTTCCAGTCATTACAGTTCTAGCGGAAGCTGACCACAGAGTATCCTTTTCAGACAATTCCAATTTCTGAGATTCAGAGAAGCAGCAGCTCTCACCAAGGTTGTAACTGATTTCCAGCCTCTTCATCTACACTCAGACAAACGTCTGCTACATGTACTGTATGTGTGACCTTATTAATGGTTTCTAGCCAAGCTCTGGATTGATTGGGACATCACACTAATACAAGTAGAGGATCATAGTCCACCTTTTACTGTCCTCTTGAAATAAAGAATATATGGCTTACTAATTATCCATAAGACATAATTACATGTAAAAAAGTTCCTTTTCAACACTTCCCTCAAGAGTTCTGGGATCTTGCTTAATCTGGGATAAAGCAAATTGAGAAAAATGAAAAAGATCCATTACTTAGTTATGTTATATATTGAACTCTGGTGGCTAATTTGCTTTCCAAATTGTAGTTTAGATGAAAGACAGCAGAACTGTACAAAAAGAGCCAGTAATTTCCAAAAAGTAGGCAACGCATCTGACTAAAAATTTTGTATTTATTTTTTTCTGACCTGATTGAGACTGTGAAATTATAAATGTCTTACAATTTTATTTGTAATTTTATTTTTTTACACACACAGTTGGTAAAATATTACTCTAGTAAAAATAAAAGTTCTCCCTTTAAACTATTATTTAAGTTAAAAGTACAAACTTATTTGCCTTTAAATAAACTTAATCAGAATCAGAAAGAGCTTTATTGGCAAATATGTTTGCACTTTATTACCAATTTGTCTTGGTGACAGAAGCTTTTAGTTGCACATTTTTATAATAATATAAATAAAGTATTATTGCACAAAAAGTACAGATTTAGATTATTAAAAGTAGTATTGCACAATGTGGAGAGCGTTTAACTAATCCTGAGGTAGACTGTTTGGGGAAACAAAACTTTTCTTGTGCCTGGCGGTCTTGGTTTTTGGTGCTCTGCAGCTTCAGCCAGACGACAAAAGTAAAAAAAAAAAACATATGGCTTGGGTGCGAGGGATCCAGAGTGATTTTCTGAGCCCTTTTTTTCCCACTCTGGATGAGTTGCTGTAGTTCCAATAATCATTTCAGCCGTTCGAACCGTCCTCTGTAGTCTTCTGATGTCTGATTCTGTAGCTGAGCCAAACCAGATGGTTATCGAAGTTCACAGGACAGACTTCATGATGGCTGATTAGAACTGTTCGAGCAGCTCCTGTGGCAGGTTGACCTTCCTCAGCTGGCAAAGGCGTTTTTTTAACAATGAAGTCATTGTGATTGTCCCACCTGAGGCCTTAAGAGATGGTGGTGACCAAGAATCTGAATGACTCCACTGCTGCCACAGTGATGTTCATGATGGTGAGTGGGGGGGCAGCATTTCTTTTCCTAAAATCCACAATCATCTCTGCTGTTTTGAGCGTATTAAGCTCCAGGTTGTTTGGACGGCACCAGACAGCCAGCTGCTGCACCTCGCTTTTGTATGCAGACTCATCACCATCATCAATGAGGCTGATGACTGTAGTGTCGTCTGCAAAATTCAGGAGCTTGACAGAGGGGTCTGTAGAGGTGCAGTCATTGGTGTAGAGGGAGAAGAGCAGTGGGTAGAGAACACATCCCTGGGGGGCACTGGTGCTGATAGTACAGCTGTTTGACATGAAGTTCCCCAGTCTCACTAACTGTTGCCTATCTGTCAGAAAGCTGGTGATCCACAGACAGGTAGAACTAAGAACAGAGAGCTTGCTTAGATTGGTCTGGAGGAGTGCTGGGATGAATGTTTTGAAGGCCGAACTGAAATCCACAAACAGGATCCCCACATAAGTCCCTGGTTTGTCCAGATGTTGCAGGATGAAGTGCAGTCCCATGTTCACCGCATTGTCCACAGACCTGTTTGCTCAGTAAGCAAACTACAGGGGGTCTAACAAAGGTCCAGTGATGTCCTTCAGATAAGCCAACACCAGTCTCTCTAATGACTTCATGACTTATGTATCCCAAGTTCTATGTTTTATTTTGGCTATAATGTTCCTATTATCATTTCTGTCACAAGACTCTTTGTTTATTCAACTCAGTTTATGTGAAAAGACTCTAATGTTGCTCTTAGCACACTAATTTATTATTAGAATGAAATTAATGGGTCAAACACTGATTGGTATGTTACAATTATCATGAGATCTTTTTAACTACTTCAAAAGTATCACGCACATGAGGCCACGGGTGTTGCGACAAGTTCGAGTTTGGAGTTCATCATCATTTATTCCTCTCATAATGTTTTGCTCGCTGTTGAACTGATGCTGAACTGTACTCTATGTTGGTGATAAGTACATGCCAAAAATCTAAACAGAACCAGTTTTTATCCACTCGAAAATAAAAAGGAACAACTGATTTTGCAAAATGTCATTGAGTAAATGTAACCCAGCCATTAGGGTTGCACAAGCTGGTGCACTCTTAGTGCCGGCCCCAAGCCCGGATAAATGAGGACGCTTTTGTTAGTTAGGGCATCCAGCGTAAAACATGGGCCAAATCGAACAGGCGGGTCACAAATACAGAGGATCCGCTGTGGCGACCCCTAATGGGAGAAGCCGAAAGAAATCATAGTTGAGTAAATGTAGTTGAGTAAGATATTTGACTTTGAAATGTAGTGAAGTTCACATAAGAACTTTGGGATACTTTCAGTATTTTAAGATAACAAATACTCATGCAAGTCACAGGACAAGTGGAGTTTTTAGAAATAACACTTGGACAGTCCACACAGAAAAATTTACATTGACTAACAATTGTGAAAAAAAATCTTAATCCCCATACCTGGAGTGTTGAGTAGGCGTGATGAGCGGCAGGTGTAGGTGATATGCTGTTCACAATGCTCTGCGACATCTGTTATGGCACCAATCTGATCCGAGGTGGCACTGTAGTTCAGGTGCAGCAATGTGCGCCTATCCCTGGTTGAACCTGATATGGCTGTCTGAGCCGGCAGGTTGTTCACCACCGTCGTCCACACTTTGTCCTCTGGAAATGCACACGAACAAACAACTATTAAAAGACAGTCAGAAGACTAAAGCATTTCCAGAAATCTCCAGCGAATGCTAAAAAAAACTTTTTATCTTGTGGTGGATAAAGAGGTTATTGCAGGAACAAGTGTTATTGCTTGCATGAAACAGTGTGTGGTGATGAATTTTCTTGTGAACGAAGGCATAAATCTCGCAAATATCTGAAGAAGATTTCAACCACAGTATGGTGATGAAAAGCTCAGCCACAGTAAGACATTTAAATGGTGTACACGTTTTTAAAGATGGTCGTACATCCATCAGTGAAGATCCCGGTCGTTGTGATTCCCTGATAGTGAAGTGACATACTGACAAATCTTTCTATGCCGAATCTTTCCAGCCATTAGTTAAATGCTGGGATAAGTGTATACATGAGCAGGGGAGGATATAAAAAAATAAATGCAGTTTCTACTCTTTGAAATTTGTTCCTTTATTTTTTTTTACTCGATAGTCCCAGTTTGACTTGAAGTGGTTCATGCATTAAGTAATAAGTCCAGTTAGACTTCTAAACCTTAAATATTAATCATGAACTATCTAACATAGTAAAGTGAGTAACAAAGGAAGAGATTCATTTTCACTAAAAAGTACAAACTTGAGCTTGAACTGTACAAAACAATCTGGTGGAAGTCCCTATGTACTTAAAGAGCTGTCGATCCAAATCTCCCTAGCCAATGAGAGTAAAACATTGTTAAGCCCCACCTACCATGATAGGTTTGTAACAAAGTGGCTAAAGTAAACAGTAAACAATTCAAAGACCAAACCATGATTAGCGAAAAATGAAACTCAAAGAATGCTGTTTATTTGAAAAAAATGAGTGTTTGTTTTCAGTTTCCCTATTTCCATTGTCTCAGTTAATTCCTTGGAATATTACGCTCATCAAAAATTTAATTGAAAAAAGTTGGATTTTCATATGGTTGTTTTCAAATTTTACTAAAAAAGAAAAAAAATTTTCACACACTTCACCAAGTTCTCCCAAACTAATTTTTTCGTCCTGCACAATTTCACAAAACTCTATCTGTAAAAATTTACCACTGAGCTTGATTTAATTAGTGTCTCAGCACAGGAATTCATCAGACTGATCAAAGCCATCATGTCTGCCTTAAACTGATAACATTTCATGGGCTGAATCCACACCCCCTCATATTGACTAAGCAATTTGTTTAATGTTTCATATTATTTCATATTATTTCGGGAGCAAAATCTGTGCATTGCCACAGGGACGCATTTCCTTGGTTACTAATGTACAGTCAACTGTTTGGTGTGTTAAAAGATGAAAATAAATTGGCTCAGGAGTGAACATGCTTGAACATGCTGGCTAGAACATGTAGAAATGGAATTAATTAGCAAGTGTATTATATATATATATATATATATATATATATATATATATATATATATATATATATATATATATATATATATATATATATATATATATAGTACAGTATAGTACAACAAATGAATGCAACAGCAGCAACACAAATTATTAAATAGTACCTATACTATAAATTACCTGTCATCTTGCAAATGACTCTGAACGGTCCTAAAGGGCCACTGCCATCAGGATCGATCCAGTAGACATCCGAAGATTTCCCCATGTGCTTATAAGCCTCACATGACTGCTCATAGATGGCTATGAGAAACAAGACATTTGAAAAACCTGAACATGCAGTCCAATCTCAGAACATAGCATGACCAGACATGGACAATAATCGCGAAGGTTAATACAAATTCTAAAAAGGAAAAAATTAGTTTAGAAACAAGCCTTACCTTTAAATTGTTTAATAGATCAGTACTAAAATCTGCCTGTGAATTCTTATACTATAGAATTCACACTATAATGGAAAAATTGTGGACACCTAATGATAAGATTTGTATGTTCTTTTTGAACACCCAATTCCACATTCATTTCCCATTTTCTTTTATAACGACCTTCATTCTTCTGGGAAGATGTATTTCTATATTTTGGACTGTGCTTGTAGAGATTTTTTGTGTCCTGTTCTTCTTCTTCTTTAGGCTGCTCCCGTTAGGGGATGCCACAGCCGATCATCCGTCTCCATACCACTCTGTTCTCTTCATCTGACTCTTTCAAACCAACTACCTGCATGTCTTCCCTCACCACATCCAGAAACCTCCTCTTTGGTCTTCCTCTTTTCCTCCTTCCTGGCAGCTCCATCCTCAGTATTCTCCTACTGATATGCCTCATGTCCCTCCTCTGCACATGTCCACACCATCTCAATCACACCTCCCTCACCTTGTCTCCAAAATGTCCTACATGCGCTGTCCCTCTAATAAACTCATTTTTAATCCTGTCCATCCTCGTCACTCCCAATGAACATCTTATATTCAGCTCTGCTACCTCCAGCTCCACTTCCTGTCTTTTACTCAATGTTGCAGCCATCAAATTGAATCAAATCTTTAATCAAATGGCCTCCTTTTTCCCTCAAAATGATATATATTTTCAGTTTAAAGGTTAGTTCAGACATGTTTTTAGTTTTATTGTGTAGTTTTTTTTTTTAGCCATTTGTTTTTATTTTATTTTGCCATGCCATATATTTTCTATTATTTTACCATCATTTTCCAATAATCGTCTGTGTGGAATGGGTGAGGTTAGAAAGTACCCACGGTAGCCTCTCATTCCTTTACAGTTTACAGGAATAAAACCAAAGCTGGACGACTTTTGTAGTAGTCCATCCACCACAAGGAATGACATGCTGAGATGCTTTTCTGATCAACACAGTTCAACAGAGTGGTAGAGTTGATCTAGCTCGAATGCCGTTATGATCCTGTTTTAGCATTCTCTCTATCAGCAAGGCATTTCTATACACAAAACTGCAAGGTGTTTTTTGTTTTCCGCACCACTAGTGTAAACCGTAGAGACTCCATTGTGGGCATGGAAATCCCCACTATTTAAACTGTGAAATACTCACCAATAACCTTCTGAAACAACACTTCCAATGTTACTGTAATCTCTCTTTTTTTGTTTCATTTATTTTTTATGTGAACAAGTGTGCTGGGTAAATATTTTCCACAGAGAAACATTTTTATGTTTCGGTTAAACATAAAACTTTGACTTGGTTGGTTAATGTACACACATGGTTTTCCATGTAGATGCCAAATGGATACAACCAAAAACCAAATTTTGGCACTGTCTGTGCTCCAAAGGTCACGGCATCTTACGCATTAGCAATGCTAAACAAGGACATTTTACTGAAGCCTCTACTGAATACTCTGTGTCACCTACAGGATCAGCAAACACAATCAGCTATAGCTTATGATTTAAGACATTAAGTAAAGATATCCTGGGACTTAAGTTCCAAGAGTGTGTGTGCAGTACGTACATGTATGACAGGTGGCGCCGGTGTATCCAGTGCCGTTGCAAGAGCAGCTAAACCTGTCCCAGTTCTGAGTGCACCTTCCTCCATGTTCACAGTGATTAGGCAAACACCTGAAAAAGCACAACGAGAAAAAAAAAGCAAAATGAAATCTCACATCGCACACAATTGCAGCTTTTTCCTTATGTTCAATGTCACACCACTTCACAAGCCATCTACCACCAAGTGTATACCAGCCATCTGCTCTACATGCTTTACTCAATTGAATTAAAACCTGGGTTGCATAATCAAAAAGACGAATTTATGCCTGGTATACACTTATTAAGCCCTGCGTCTTGTTATAAAGGTATGCTCAAAGCATTTCCTTGGGCATTTCTTAATAAAAAAGGCTGCAGTGGCTTTTCTTAATTAGAGATTAAAAGACCCGACTCAGGTAGATCTTTTAAAAAAAAAGTTGATTTATTTTCATTTTCAGCAGCTCTTACAGTAGTTTTAGACACAGTTTATATGAATGCACAAGTCTAATATTGTTTTTACAATTACAACAGCGACCTGGTGGACACTCCTCATACAATTATATTAAACGAAGAAACAAAACGTCTAATAGCTGATAATAGCTAATTAGGCAGTCAAGCACTGAAGGTTTATAGTCATTCTATTGTTAGTGTAAAGCGCATTGTTATATTTTAATCTACTTCTTCTGATTATAACATTATATTACATTTATATTTATGGTATTTGGCAGACACCCTTATCCAGAGCAAATTATCAGTTATACAGCTGAGCAACTGAAGGTTAAGGATTTTGCTTAAGGGCCCAGCATCGAGCCCAGAGGTCCAGCAACTTATTTACTGATCTATTACTTCCCAGTTCCAATATTATTATATTTTATTATGTATTTTAATATTGTTATATTTTTATTAGCACACAGTTGCAATTAATATGTTTTTATCCTCTGCCTAGGGTGTGTATGACAAGCAATGAAACCATCAAGGAGAAGTTGTGAAATTTGGCACATTGTTTGGGCAAAGACAAAGGAACAGTCCTACAAAATTTAGGCCAAGTGCGAACATTGGGTAAAATTTGAGCTGGATTTACATTTCATTGATCCCTTTCCAGAAAACCATATCATTTTATTATCTTATGCATTTATACTGTATATATATATATATATATAAAATTTACTAATGTTGGAATATTTAAAAAAAAAAAAAGTCATTAGAGTGTTAAATCTCATTACATACACATCCTCCAAAGTAAAATTTGTATTAATTAGACACAATTTAAGGTTTTGGAATCAATAATTAGTTGCTTATTAACTATTAAGGCACAATAACTCACTCCATCATTTAATGAGGCTTTTTTATTTTTTTTTTAACTATTATTATGAAATCTACGTTTATCCCTATGACTTATTTTTTCCCAATTTTCTTGGTGTAATTCTTTTGATACCAAAAATGCTATTTATTATTATTATTATTATTATTATTATTATTATTATTATTATTATTATTAATAATAATAATAATAATAATAATAATAATAATAATAATAATAATAATAATAATAATAATAATAATACAGTTTTCTGTGATTACAGGATTTAAGGATGTTTAATGAACCTTAACTGAGTGAATGGAAACCATTTATATATTCACATATTCACATCTTTTATGTTTGTTTGTGGTTAAATCATAATTAAAGTGCAAAGTTAAAAGTGGAAAAGGATTCAGTGCTTTTCTGTTTGCATTAATTACTCATTTTCAAAGATGCTTTGTACTGGAAATTAAATATGCCAAGAAACATTTTCCAAAAAAGGTTTGTAGGACATAATGAATAGTTACGTGTATAAATACTGGTATTACAAACAATCAAAGAGGGTAAAGTTTGGGTTAAAGTATTATCACCACAGCAGTAAACACTCAGCTTGGCAGACCCCAATGTACATCCTACATAGCCAATTGTAAATGATCGGCTATTATTTAATGAGAAAAACAAACCCAAATAAAAGCCAGAATAAAACAAACGTGACCTGCGGGTCCTGCGTTTTAGTCGATGTGTCGAAACAGCATTGACATCTTAACTGATGAAGAGAAGCACGAAATCAATAGTGTTGTAATGGGCGCCTGAGTCCCGATAATGATTTTGCACCTGAACCGGGCGGGTGCCAGAAGAAAACGATGGGAGAACGCATTGACATCCTCTTATCACATCGGTTATTATAGTAAACACTGCGAAAGTGTGAAAGCTCATCAATAAACTTAGATTTTAGATTACTTCAGAGAGAAATCAAGTAAGGACTGCATAAGTGCAAGAACTTATCCTGATCTTTGCAAGAACTGATCTTTTAAAGTGTATTATTTTCTACACCTTTATATATGTATATAATTTATATTATTCCCCCAATTATACACTCATAAATGTCTAGGGTTCTGAGGGGAAAAAAAACAAATATCTATAATTCTTGTGAAAAATCATATTTAAAATTTGATGGTGAGGTAAAAATATATTCTTTAAATAAAAATAATTTATAAAAACATGCATATACAGTGAGAAAAAAAAAATATTGGGACATCTGATTTTCCAGCCAAACTTTTACCACAAAGTAGGAGGCACACAATTGTATAGAATATTTTTGGATGCAGAGGCATTACATTTTCCTTTTACTTGAATTAGGAGACCAAAACCTATTCCAGCATGAAAATGCCCATGTATACAAGCCAGCTTCATGAAGATATGCTTTACATGGGTTGGAGTGGAAGGTTTCAGCCACAGAACTCTGACCGCAACCCTACTAAAGACCTTTGGTGACGGCACCCTAGGACTTGTCACCTCACTCTACATCAGTACCTGACTTTACTAACACCCTTGTGGCTGAATGAGTACAGATCTCCACATACTCCAGAAGAACATCTTCCTAGGATAAGTGGAGGTTATTAAAACAGCAAATGGGGACTAAATGTGGAATAGGATGTTCAAAAAGCACAAGAATCTAATAATCTGGTGTCATTAAATATTTTTGTGATAATATTTTTAATTGTTCTTCTAATGCTTTTTTGACCTCTGGACTAACAGGCAGCTTCACATTGTGTACCATCATGACATGATTCTGCTTAATAGTGTGTCATGTGTTTTTGTTGTTCCTGGAATTGAGTGTTGATGTATCTCATTAATAACATTTCTTAAGTGGCGTGTTAAACGGTGCGTTACTTTGCCGGCACGTAAGCGTGATAAACTCGCAGCTTAGAAACACATGTCAAGCATGAAAGACACGGGTGAGAAATGCATGAGTGATCCATCAATATATGGGTAATGAACGTGAGTTAAACCGAATAAGCCTTCTGGATTTACCCAGCTGCTCTTTGTTTACTCCTCTGCTTTCAAAATAGACTTGCCAACAATGAGCAACCTCGCGACGATTATGTTTTATTCTTTCGTTAGCCGAATGTACAGTATCTAAGTAGCTCCACGGTCATCTTCTGAGGAACTGCATCAATAGAGCTAGTACCAAGGTTTAATTTGGGGAGGTGATAGATCAGTGGTTAAGCCATTGGACTTTGGATTGGAGGGTCATAGGTTCAAATCCCACCACCACCGAGCTGCCACTGCTGGGTCCCTGAGCAAGGCCCTTAACTCTCTCCTGCTCATTGGTACCTTTCTCTGAATGAGGGTGCCTACCAAATGCCTTCCTTTGCTGTTTATTACATATTGGATTTTGCACTGTTCTATCACTTTTCTTTCCTTGCAACAATATAAACCAAACCATAATATCCAAAATTCCTTTTTCTTTCTGGAGTCCACTTAAGTCTCAGAGGGCTTCACTGCCAATGAATGCAAAGTTCTTCTAACAGATCATATATCTATCGTGACCAACAAGGTTTCTTTCATCCATGAGGAACAAGGGCTCACTAATTGGCTTGATGTGGATGAAAACAATGCAAAACGTACACTTTTGGCTTCAAAGGCATCAGATCTCAAACCAATTATATACCAACTGGGAGATTTAAGAGCCACGTGACTGACAGTGTTTTCTATCATCAAAGGAATGAAGGAGGCAGTATCTTTTGGAATAAATGGTCGTTATTGCACCTGTATGCAGAGATTCGTTGGCAAAACACAGAGGATATCTTTTAATGACTCATTGTAGTATTATACTTAAAAACCTTATGTTCATTATTTTTTACCTTTCTGTACATGGACAAAAAAGTAGCAGGTGCCCAGAAACTTTGGTCCATACACAATTATGCTAAGGTTTTATTACTAACAAGTATTGGTATAAGTGTGTAAGCAGCAGTGTTGAGGATAGAGGGTAGCGTTCAGACCTGTCGATGATGGCGCACGTGTCCAAGCTGACATTTTCAAAAGCTCCCAGCATGCCCTGCTCCACAGCCACCAGGTCAGCTAGCTGATCGTCCACCTGGATGAGCTGCATGCAACCTTGGAACGAGCGCTGCGACGGAGACGCCTGGGTCTGCAGGAAATAACCTGCACACAAACACATGGTCACATTTACATGGCATCCATAACATTTTCAAAGCATCTGTTTCAGCTTGCATGCTGCATGTGGATTCTTATCCCTTTCCAATCTTAGATTTAGATTAGAAATTTGATGAAAGCAAATATTTCCTTTAATTCATTACAAATTTCTGGAGGAACGTTTAAATCCGACCAACTGCTCACGATGATTTTCGATGGTTTTAGAAAGAAATCAGACGATATTGCACAAAGGCATTCTGAGTCTCAAACTATCTATCTATCTATCTATCTATCTATCTATCTATCTATCTATCTATCTATCTATCTATCTATCTATCTATCTATCTATCTATCTATCTATCTATCTATCTATCTATCTAAATAACATTATGACCACCTGCCTAATATTGTGTTAGTCCCCTTTTTGGAGATGCTTTGACCCAGTCGTCGAGACCAGTGGTCCCAAACACCTGGGCTACGGACCGGCACCGGATCTGTGGGTCAATTGTTACCGGGCCGCACAGAAAGAATACATAACTTACATTATTTTCCGTTTTATTTATTATCAGATTCTAAATGATGTTTTATTCTGGATATTTACTGGATTCTCTTCTCCACATCTGTCTATGACTCACTCTTGATGCTTGGCCTGATGTTTGCCTCTGTCACATGTCTTACCTCCATCCGCTACCTTCCTAAAGGGGCTGCTCCGGCTGCTAACACATAATACATTACCGCTAAAGTGAAACCCCCAAGTGAGCAAAATGAACAAAAAAACAACACAGTGGGTTCACGTTTATTATTATATTTAGAAAATACCATATTTTATGCCGCTCGTATCATTTTATTTTGTTGTATTTATCCGCCACACCTTAAAGGCCGGTCCGTGAAAATATTGTCTGACATTAAACCCGTCCGTGGCGCAAAAATTGTTGGGGACCGCTGGTGTAGACCTCACAATTTGGCTCTTGTCAAACTCGCGCACTTACTTTAACTTGCCCATTTTTCCTGCTTCTAGCACATCAACTTTGAGAAAAAAAATATTTACTCGCTGCCTAATATATCCCACTCACTAACAGGTGCCATGATGGAGAGATAATCAATTTACTTCACCAGCCATAATGCTATGCCTGCTCGATCATCGGATTTGTGCTCATTCAGCCACAAGGACAAGTAAATGATGTAGAGTGAGGAGTTCCTTCCAATTCTAATACAGTCAGCATTCCAATTTATTCCAAAGGATTCACGTGTTTTAGAGGATTTTAGAATTCAGAGCTCAATTTAAGATCTTCAGCGGAAAATTTTATGCTAAAGCATCTAAAGGCATCCTCTTCAATTTTGTGGAAACAGTTCGGGGAAGAATCACATATTGCTGAAAAGGTCAGGTGTCCAAATACTTTTGCTTGTATATTTAGCCATGGTGTTCTAGCAAGGCCATTTTGTAGTGTATTTAGTGTCTGTTGGTGTTAAGAGACTAATTAATTGACACTAACCATCGCATTTAATTAAATATATATATTTAATCTTATCTACAGCTCTATCCAATCAGAGCTTCAGTGACAGCAAGTACTGTACATCATCACAGATTTCTCAGTGAGCTGCTAATGAAAAGTTGTGTAATGCAACGTGTCCTCCTCTGTAATAAAACCCTATTGTATCCATTCCTGCACCATGTTCATTTCAGCACACAATGCTGTTATATTTCCAGACTCTTCTTTCGGTTTGTTTTTTCTGGCTAATTTCATCATGCGTTGGCCGGCAGGGTAAGAATAAAAAGCAGCATATTAAAATACACTGCGGTTGTCTTGTCTGAGTCCCTGCAGTTTGGACGCTCACCTTATCAGTATGCTCGTGATTACTTCGCAGTGTGAAACAGAAACAGGTGTTTGTGACAGATAAAGCTGCATTCTTCGCTTTTTATATACACCTGATTAGAATTCTCGTCACTTCTGCCTTTACTTGGACGCTTAAATGTCCGTGTTATAGCCTTGATTTGGTTCTCTTCTTTACCGCTATGTGAGATGTGGTTACACCGCTGGTCACGCAAGGGCACAGAGCACGATGGAGAGCTGCTGTGGACATTTTCATGCTAAATACCGCTATAAACTACAGGCATGGTCCGAGTGTGAAAATGCATTCGGGAATATTGGTTCAAGATTAGTACACTATAGAATTGAAGGATCAAGGACAAAAGTCAGTGCTTTCATTTATCAAGCTTTGAATCATTTCAACAATGTATTTTCCGGACTATAAGCCGCTACTTTTTTCACAAGCTTGGAACCCTGCGGCTTAAACAACGAAGCGGCTAATATATGGATTTTTTCCCGGTTTCACAAGCTTCCTGCTGCCAAAAAACTGAGACCCATAACCTTAGACCAATGAAATTGCGGAACGGGTTCAGGTGAACCAATGAAACTCTTTATATTAAATCAGATGCGCTCCCACTGAATCGGGCCGCACCACATCATGAATATGGATGATGTTCCTCTGACTCTTGACCTGCCGCTCACTCGGACTGTCTACAGGAAAAGCGAATCATTCATCACGCTGAAAACAACCGGGCATAAAAAAACGCACTTCACTTGTGTTCTGAGCTGCTCGGCATCGGGAGAAAAGCTTCACCGATGGTGATTTTTTAAACGCACGATGATGCCAAAAGAAAAACTCTCGAGAGGAATAGTTGTGAAAGGAAGGAGGAAGACAGTAAACAATGACTTTCTTGGTAGGCTACTGTTTAGATACAAGCCAGGTAACAGACACTGTCTTTCATTAAAGCCTGTGTAAAGTTTATTAGTTTCAGTGGGTGCGGATTATATTTGGGTGCCCTTAATAAACTTTCTTTTCGGCTTCTCCCGTTAGGGGTCGCCACAGCGGATCCTCCGCACGTTTGATTTGGCACATGTTTTACGCTGGATGCCCTTCCTAACGCAACCCTCCCCAATTTATCCGGGCTTGGGACCGGCACTAAGAGTGGCTGGGGATGGTTCCCTTAATAGTCTGGAAATTACGGGAATAGTTTTTTTGGAAATTCTTGCACAATTGCACAAAAGATAATAATCCAGGTTAAATAGACAGCATGTATTTGTCACATATACCATTTCTCACAAAAGTCAGTATACCTCTTACATTACAGCAATCATTTTAGAATGTCTTCACAAAGGGCAAAACTATAGAAATGAAACTTGGATATATATTAGAGTAGTCAGTGTTCAGCTTGTGCAAAACCACATGTCCTTTTTATCATGTTCATATTTTTGTCTGCTTGACAGGACCATACTAATGTGTGCATCTTGTATTAAAGCAGTTAAAATTTGATGCTTTAAATACAATTCTTTTATACTGACCACTAGATGTTCAAGGCACCTCATGGCAAAGAACTCTAAAGATTTGAGAATTAGAATTGTTTGCTCCACAAAGATGCCTAGTCTATAAGAAGCTTGTTAACACCCTGAAACAGTACAGTGGCCAGGGACAAACAGAGGTTCCACTCGAAACATGCCTTGCAAGGGTCCATTAAAGAAGTTAAGTCCTCGTGCTGTGAAACAGGTGCAAAAGCTGCTTCAAGAAACAGATGCATGAGTGCTGCAGCATTGCTTTAAAGGTTGCAGAAGCGGAAGGTCAGCTTATCGGTGCTCAAACCGTACGCCGCACACTGCAACAAGTCGGTTTGCCTAGCTGTCTTCAAGGAAGCTGCTTCTAAAGCTTGATCACAAGAAAGCCTGCAGACAAGCTGAAGCTTTTTAGGAGCATGAATTACTGAAACCATGCCCTGTGGTCTGATGAGACTGAGATAAGATCCTTGGTGAGGAGTATCAAAAAAATAGTGTTTTGCTACAGCCAAGCATGGTGGTGGTAACACCATGGTCTGGGGCTGCATGAATGCTGCTGGTACTGGGGAGCAGCGGTGTGTAAGCACAATTTGTTTCAACATATTGCTTATTGCTTAGCTACACTCACTTTAGACTGCTCTGCTAAGAGTTCCTATAGATACTATCATTTATTCCCCACATCACCCCTTAGTTAAGTCCACCTCCATTTGCTCCACTGTAGCTGCAGATTTAAAACACAGACACTCCTCTGCCTCTTAACCTTATACCATCCTTCTTATCCTATACTGCACCACACTGCATCTTCAACCAAGTCCAATTCTATTAGACGTCTGGATTTCTGGGTCTGTTCAACTGACATTTAAGAAACTATATCTCCATGTGGGTAATACATTTTTATATATTTTTTACTCCCAACAGAGTTTTAGTCTGACGGTATTTTTATTTTGTGGCCTAATGAACCATTATCAGAATGCATTAATTGACAGAGACCTCAAACCTATTTGTAGATCACACTGAATAAATCCATCTCCCAAATGCCATAAATCCAAATATACATTTATCCTACAACCAGCATTTCTAAAAATTACCTGCGGCAATCAGAATTTCCCACCGAGCTGCTGTTTGCTTCTTACAGACCATGTAACCCTGCTACCTTTATCAGAAAGCTTGAGCTAACAGTAAATGTGAGTGATATAATTACGCCTACATTCCCTTAAAGGACAAATAGAGCTCGTTCCATTTTCAGGAAAGGAAAAATCAGTCGTAAACAAATTACAGCGCAAGGATAGATCGGCATGGAGTTAAAATAACAGTGACGCAAAGGGGGGGATTATTGATTGATAATTATGACCGCATCACCAGCTTGTAAAGCAGTAGTGAAACATTCTACGGGCAGGCGTTTATAAATAGGTAAGTCCTCACTGTCTATGGTCAAAACATACACATTTTTTGAGAGAAATTTCCAAGCAGCGGTGGATAGTAATGAAGTAAATGTAATTCATTGCAGTACTTAAGTAGCTTTTTCACGTATCTGTATATTACTGAAGTATTTCCTTTTAGGGAGACTTTTACTGGGGAGCAGTTTTCAAATCTGGTGATTTTGAAAGGAATAAATGATGGAAGAAACTCCTGACTCCGACTTGCCACAACATCTGTGGCCTAATTTGTGTGATTATTTTGAAGTAGATGAAAAAGTTTTGGGCTTATGATCATTTTAATAGATATCAATTAGTGTTTGACTCAATAATATAATTCAATTATTAGATTGGTGTGTTAAGAGTACCGTAATTTCGGGACTATAAAGTGCACCCTTAAGCAGCACCCACTGAATTTTACAAAAAATTTTATTTTTAACATAAATAAGCCGCACCTTGTGTATAAGCCGCAAGTCTACATTGAAACTAATGAACTTTACACAGGCTTTACTGAAAGACAGTGTCTGTTACACGGTGTAACTGGTAAAATATGTTGTGGCTCCTTTAAGAGCAGAGCGCCATTTTGGGAACAGCAGGAGGATTATGTGCTCATTATTTTCCCGTAAACGCTGTTGCCAAGAAAAATAAAAAAGCATGAGTTTTGGAAACCTGTCTGTGCTTATATGATTTCATTTGCAACTGGAGTTAGCGAGCTCTCCCTTCACCCAGACTCAACGCGCTACAGCGGCTTGTATCTAAACAGTAGCCTACCAAGAAAGTCATTGTTCACTGTCTTTCTCCTTCCTTTCACAACTATTTCTCTCGGGAGTTTATCTTTTATCTAAAAATCAACACCGGTGAAAGCTTTTCTCCTGATGCCGTGCAGCTCAGAACACAGGTGAAGTGCGTTTTTTTCGTTTCCGTTCTGAAATTTCATTAGTCTAATGTTATGGGGTTCAGTTTTTTGGCTTGAAGTTTGTAAAACCGGGAAAAACCCAGGAAAAATCCATAAATAAGCCGATTCGTTGTTTAAGCCGCGGGGTTCAAAACGTGGGAATAATGTAGCGGCTTATAGTCCGAAAAATACGGTAAGTAGTATTGACTTGAATGATAATAGGAACATTATAACCACAATAAATCATAGCACTTTGCATACTAAAGTAGATGCCGACCCTGCAAACATCCTGAACCATCTAGAGACGTACCAGTGCCATTTGGATTACACATAATGTAGAGTTTGGGCATTGGACCTTTACAATTGTTTATAGGCTCTGGCATTGTATATAATTAAACTTATGTAAATCATGTAACACTGTATATCCTGCACTTGCTGTTATTGCACTCTGGTTAGACCCAAACTGCATTTCGTTGCCTTGTACTTGTACATGTGTAATGACAATAAAGTTGAATCTAATCTATTCATTGCGGAGTTATTGAAGGATCTCTGATGATCTCAAATGTTCCAAATGTAGCTCCTGGTTCCACAAAGTCAACTAACTGTATAAGACATTACTCATAATCACACACTCCGGTGCTCATGTTAGTTCTCACTCTCCAGTGTTTTGTATTGTTTTAAGATTTATAATCACACCCTTCATATCACCCAGTTGAGGATGTGTTCCCTTTTGAGTCTGGTTCCTCTCAAGGTTTCTTCCTTTTTCATCTAGGTAGTTTGTTCGTGCTACAGTCGCCCCAGGCTGCTCATCAGGGATAAATACAAGAATCATTCACTTTCATTCTTAAGTTTTGTAAAGCTGCTTTGCGACAATTGTGTCCAGTGTAAAAATTGCTATAGAAAGAAAAACTTGAACTTGAATTTGAAAGCAAAAACATTTGTACTTTTACTCGAGAGAAAGTTTAGGGAACACTTTTACTTTTACTGGAGTAATATTTTACTGAGTGTATATTTACTTTTACTCAAGTACATGGTCTGTGTACTTTGTCCACCACTGCTACCTACGTACTTTGCTTACTTGTGATTGCTTAGGCAACAGCACATCCTGGCACAGGAACACAAACCAGGGTATAAATAAAGAAACAAATAATAAACTAACACGGAAGAATTGAACACAATCAGGTAACAAACCAAAGACAGGACAGAGGGTGGAGATCAAAACAAAAAATAAAACCATTACCCAAAGGAACAGTAGAAACAATTTTCCAAAATGAAGAACTGTTTTAAGAAAATGTATATCTCATTTTCACATTTCTGTTTTGTAGGTTTCTTTACTATATTTTTAAAGGATTTATTCAAAGTGGCCCACGTTTTTTCTTTTGCTTCTTCATATGAATGTATTGATTTATTTTATAATTTAATAAAACAACTAGCTAGCTGTCAAACTACCATGGAATAATTAGATTTTTTCTTCATCCACTTCAGCAAAATGAATACCCCATTTCCATTTTCCATAAGTCTCACTTAATGACCCACCTCCGAAGTGGTACGTTCCTCCGGTTGTGATCTGAAAGGGTGTGTTGGTCCTCACAGCTGAAGCTTCATCCCCATCCATAGTCAGCATGGCAAAGTTTTCCTTGGCCATGAAACGAACCTCATGCCACTCTCCATCATTCAGCTCCGAACCTGTAACAGTGATAAGAACCAGAAAGCGCTCAGCTCAGTCTCTCTAATTTTGTCATGTAGGTCAATGGGTTGATAAGCATCCAATTACAGGGTCCTTTGACTGAGATCTGAAAGGATTCTAAACTCATTTGACGGCTTTAAGTGATAGTCGCTTATTCGAGTTATTCAATCCTAAAACACCAGAACATAATCAAAAACAGCACTTTCCATTTGAATTTAAGTTACAATAAAAAAATTCTGAAAGAACATTAACTCACTAAAGCTTCTTGGTGACCACTTTGCCACTGCCACCTACTGTAAAAGAAGATTGAGTAATTGCCTTTGCCTTCCTCCCTCTCTCTCTCTCTCTCTCTCTCTCTCTCTCTCTCTCTCTTTAGACAGGATGCAATCTATTTCCCAACCCCTGCCACACTATTAGAGTTTGGAAATGTGTCTAATATTGGTAGTGATACATAGCATTCAGTCTCCTCGCTCATTTATCCATCTATCCTTCCATCCATCCATCTCTGCCACTCTTTTATTGTATGCTTTTTTGTCCCTATCTCATTCTTTATGCTTTTTTTTTTTTTCATTCTCATTCTTTTTGAAGATCGTGCTCAGCTAAGGGCACGATCTTCAAAAAGAATGAAAATGGAAAAAAAAAAAAAAAAGAACAAAAAAATCAGTAAGCTTTTTAAATGAATGATCATAGTATAAAGGTTATGAGATCTGTAATGTGATCTGCTCATGATATTGAGTGTATGAGACTAGATAGTACACTTCATAGTGTCATTTTTTTTAACTTCAATTAAGACTTGGGGGGGGAAATGTAGAGTTGCACCTTTCAATATCATGAAATCCAATAACCCATGGAATGGAAGGGAAAAAAAACATACCTTTAGGATCAGAACTTTGGAATGCAAACTACTGAGAACAAATAACGTTTAAACCAAGAGACTTAAAACTACACAGTGCAGATAAACTCCATTACTCTTGCATTTTCCAATGAAATGTCCACTGTCTTAGTTAAACCCTGATGGTTCTTTACTGAGTAAGTTATTGGTTTGAGTAGAAACAAATTAAACCATGATTTCATTAAGAAACTGATTTTTTAGTCTGCACTACTGCACACTTCACACACAGTTGTAAACAGTTGTGATTTATATAATGAAAAAGTGGCATTTAGATATTTCTGTTAAAATGTATAACTAGCATTATTTTTAGACAGACAGACAGACAGACAGACAGACAGACAGACAGACAGACAGATAGATAGATAGATAGATAGATAGATAGATAGATAGATAGATAGATAGATAGATAGATAGATAGATAGATAGATAGATAGATAGTGTAAATGTGTTTTGTATGATGATGCATCAATAGAGGATGGATGGATAGATGTTTGGATGAGAAGTTGATAAAACTGTACACACCAAGCATCTGTAGAAACAAACCAATAGGCCAAGGAGAAAGTTTGGGTTTTTGGAAAAAGTTTGCATTTGAACTCTTAAGCTTAGCAGATGCAGGTGACATTCTGGGAGAATGAATACCCAGTTGATAGATCAGTCGATCAATTTTTCCACCAAGCATCTCCAGCTCTGATGCTTCCTCTCCAGCATACTGCTATAAAGAAGACTGCACTGGCTACTACAGGCTGTTGGAGGGTCTCCACCATCTTCCATCTTAGTTTTGACATGTTCACTTAGGGTGTACTCAATTTGTTGGCAACTATTTTGACAATAATTGTGAGGACAGTAAATCTATACTGCTATACAAGCTGCACATTGACTACTCTAATATATATCCAAGTTTCATTTCTATAGTATTGTCCCTTGAGAAGATCTACTTTTGTGAAATACTGCACATGTAAATCTCAACAGTCCAATTTATGGATTTCTGAACACGTTTCTTGTAAAACAAATGGGGTTCAGGTTTATTTGTTTGTAACCGAAACTTCTGTGTGCCCTAATAAAGTCAATCACACATCTTCAGTCAATAAGAACACCTCAAAGTCTTAGAAGTCTTTCCACTTCATTTTACACACTTCGATTCTGTCGATCAAAAGCTTTGCCTGTGCTATCTGCTCTACTCCAGAAGCACGTAGGTGAGCCACTGTAAAGCCGGTGTTAAAGGCTCTGCTGCGAACACTACGGAAAAACAACAATTCAATTCGTGAATCCGATTCCTGAACAGAAATGTCGCCGTGATGCATAGTGTCGTTTGGTGTTAAAAGAACACAAAGGATCCTCCAGGCTTCCGGTGAATAATTCAAACCGATGAATGCAGGAAGTAGAACACACAGGGAAAAACGTTACGTTATGTTCTTGGCATCCACGGATTCACTGTTCTGCCAAAAAGATTTACTGAATGGTGTGAGGTAGGGGTCCTGAGGTATGAATAAAAAATGATCCGCTCAGTACTGGTCTTATGCCATATAATGGGTGTTCAGAGCGAAGCGAATGCAGGAAGGTTTAAAAACGAATAGAAGCCAACCCTTTACATTTCTGACATTCAGTATATGCTCTTATCCAAAGCGACTTACGGTTATCTCATTCATACACCTGAGCAGTTCAGGGTTAAGGGCCTTGTTTAAGGGCCCAGCAGTGGTGGCTTGGTGGTGCTGGGATTTGAATTCACGACCTTCTGAGCAGAAGTCCAACATATTAACCACTGAGCTTCCACTTCCCAAATCCAAAATGCAATTCGTTAGTCGAGAACAAGGTCAGGCAAAGGGTCAGGTGATCAGCAGACACCATGCGCAAGATAAAGTGGCTTTATTGTCATTTGAAGCAAATACAGTGAAGTACGAAACGACGTTCCTCCAGGATCGAGGTGCCACATAAACCAACAGAACTTGCGACATGATGACACAAAACTAACTGATACAAACTGACACACAGGACTACACAAAGTGACCACGTGCAATCAACATTTAATGATACACAAGACTATGACATTGTAACAATACCTTAAAAAAAAAAAAAAGGTGTGTGTGTGTGTGTGTGTGTGTGTGTGTGTGTGTGTGTGTGTGTGTGTGTGTGTGTGTGTGAGCCCAGTCTCTTATTGCGGAGTTTAAAGAAACAGTTACGTAGTCTGCTCTGCCTTTCTTACTTTCTTTCTCTTTCTCTCTCTCCTTCCTGCCCTTCTTACTATTTCTTTTTCCTTCCATCCTGTCCTTTTCTCTCTCTCTCTCTCTCTCTCTCTCTCTCTCTCTCTCTCTCTCTCTCTCTCTCTCTCTCTCCCCCCTTCCTGCCCTTCTTTACTATTTCTCTTTCATTCTATCCTTTTCTTCTCTCTCTCTGCCTTTCTTCATCCTTTTACTCTCACTCTCTGTCTCCCTCTTTCTTTTTTGCCCTGCCCTTCTTACTGTTCCTCTCTTTTCTCCCTTGCCCTTTTTATTTACTTCTCTCTGTCTCTCTTTCTGTCTCTCATTTCTGCTTTCTCTCTCTCTCTCTCTCTCTCTCTCTCTCTCTCTCTCTCTCTCTCTCTCTCTCTCTCTCTCTCTCTCTCTCTCTCTCTTTCTCTCTCTCCCAGTTTCCAGTCAATGGAAGGAAAAGTGTTGTGTGCCTGCAGCATTCATCTGTATAAGGAATATTTCTCAGACACTGATAAATATCACACAAAAATAAATGTTCTTTTGTCAGTTCTGTGTAGCACGTAGACATTCTATATGATCCTCCCACACCTCTTTTCACGCTGTTTTATAAAAAAAGCTGCGTACTATTAAATGTAACGTGTGTGAACCCTCTCAAACGTTGTCTCAGTTGTTAAAAAATTGTTAATCCCTTGTGTCGATCGTGTCCGCTTTCAGAAAAAGAATTGTGGAGACATTTCCAGGTGCTAATGTGTTTCGAAAATCGGTTTCCTTCAAGACTTGTGTGGGTGAAAGGCACCGAAATGGGAATACTAGAGAAAATGATGTGTGAGCTTGTTAGCAGCGAAGGTGCAAAAGTGGGGAGAAATCAGTTAGCGGGTGACGCTATACGAATGATCGTGTCAAGTTAGGTCTCTAAAATTAACACGCCAGTGATGCAGATCACTTTTTTTTATCGGACAAAAATATACAGGAGCATCTCAATGAATTATAATATCATTTAAAAGTTGATTTATTTTTTGACAGTGGCCTTCAGTTCATCTGCATTTTTTTTGGTCTCTTGTTTCTCATTTTCCTTTTGACAATACCCCATAGATTCTCTGATGAGGTTCAAGTCTGGTGAGTTTGTTGGCCAGTCAAGTACGCCAACACCATGGTCAATTAACCAACTTTTGGTGCTTTTGGCAGTGTGGGCAGGTGCCAAATCCTGCTGGAAAATGAAATCAGCATCTCCATAAAGCTGGTCAGCAGAGGGAAGCATGAAGTGCTCTAAAACTTCCTGGTAGATGGCTGTGCTGACCTTAGCCCTGATAAAACACAGTGGACCAACCCCAGTAGATGACAGGACTCCCCAAACCACCACTGTGCAAACTTTACACTGGACCTCAAGCAACTTGGATTCTGTGCCTCTCTTCTCTTCTTCCAGACTCTGGCACCTTGATTTCCAAATGAAATGCAAAAAATGTTTTTAATCTAAAAAGATGACTTTGGCCCACTGAGCAACAGTCCAGTCCTTTTTGTACTTTGCCCAGGTAAGACACCACTGACGTTGTCTCTGGTTCAGAAGTGGCTTGACACAAGGAATGCGTCAGTTGTAGCTCATGGATACGTCTGTGTGTGGAGGCTCTTGAAGCACCGACTCCAGCTGCAGTGCACTCTGAATTCCCCCAAATTCTTGAATGGCTTCGTTTCACCTTTTTCGACCACATTTTTTTCTTCTATTCAACTTTCCATGAATGTGCTTGGATACGGCATTCTGTGAACAGCAGTTTTTTTAGCGGTGACCTTTTGTGTCTTACCCTACATGTGCAGGGTGTCAATGATCATCTTCTGGACATCTGTCAAGTCAGCAGTCTTCCCCCATGATTGTGTACCCTGAACCAGACTGAGACACCATTTAGAGGGTCAGGAAACCTTTGCAGGTGTTTGGATTTAATGAGGTGATTAGAGTGTGACACCACGAGTCTCCGATATATAAAACTTTTTCACAATATTCTGATTTTCTGAGATACTGGATTTTGGGTTTTCATTTGCTGTAAGCCATAATCATCAAAATTCAAATAAATAAACACTACAAATATATCAGTCTGTGTGTGATGAATCTATAAAATGTACAAGTTCCACGTTTTGTATTAAATTACTAAAATAAATCAACTTTTTAATGATATTGTAGAACTACACTTTCCTTCGGCTTCTCCCGCACATGTTTTTACGCTGGATGCCCTTCCTAACGCAACCCTCCCCATTTATCCGGGCTTGGGACCGGTACTAAGGCTTGTGCAACCCTAATGGCTGGGGTTTGTTCCCTGACGGGGGACCTTTTTTTTAATAATTTATTTAAATGCACCTGTATATTCCAGTAGGAGCATCTGATTAGTTTCAGATCAAGTACAGAGAGCACATATTTTGCCCAATATGTGTGGAGAGAGAGCCCTTCTTATTTATTTAATTTTTTTTAACAAACTTTAAAATGTTGGAGCATTTTGGTTAACAAAAAACAAACAACAAACAAAAAACCCCATACAAAAATTTGGATTGTGCCACACATTATCCAATTCATTGCAAAGATTATTTATTCAGCATTTGTTTTTATTTATATTTATATTACTACAGATTTGTATTCTTGGGCTTCTAACTGGACAATTCTCAACCAGACATATAAAAAAAACCCTTGATCTGAGTGGTGCAGCAGGTTGTTTTGTAACAGCAGCCAGACTGTACAACAACTCATCACTTTACTGGGATTAGATCATTGAATAACAGCTCAAATCGAGTTGTTGACCTATCATCATCCACTATTCATATCCACTGCCCTTTTTCTGGCATTCATTTATATTATATATATATATATATATATATATATATATATATATATATATATATATATATATATATATATATATATATATATACACATACATACACACACTCCTGATCTCTAAATGTGAGTGTATGTCCACTTTTGCTGCCAGAACAGTCCTGACCTGTCAAGCATGAACAGAATTAACAGTAATAACTTTTCAAGCAATTTAAACCTGTCGCCGGTTAACCACTGTTCCTCTGACCCAGTCGTCACAATTTGGCCCCCTCGTCAAACTCGTTTAAATCCTGACGCTTGCTCATTTCTCCTGCTTTTAACACATCAACTTTGAGGACCAAATGTTCACTTGCTACCTAATATTTCCCACCCACTAACAGGTGCCATGTTGAGGAGATAATCAGTGTTATTCATTTACCAGTCATAATGTTATAAGGTCATAATATCATACCTGGTCAGGTTTATACTGTATATACTCAATTCTGATTGGCTGAAAGATACAAGTACTGTAACCATAGTAACCTGCAGTCAAGGTTGCTTACAGAGTGAGACTGCTATTTTGAACATTTTCTAATCATTAATTAATATTAACACTGATTTTTAAATGGCAGGTTACTGATATGGTACATTTTTGGATTTTGATGAATTTGAAATGTTTGCATAAGAAATTTACAGAAAATTGCACAAGGTATTAAAAGTTAATGTTTCATTTGAAATAGAGAAGCAGCACAAATTGAGATCAAATCAAATTATTATTTTTTGCAATTAAAAATGCCAATTTGGTTCACCTCAGCAGAAGAAAAGCACACGGAGCCTATTGTATACATTCAGACTTCTGCAACCAAACACCATCTAAGCCAAAAATTGGAGGGCTTCATTAAATAAGGAGAGAAAATACTTTCAGCTGCACATAGGAATCAATGTGTTATAGAGCATTGGGTAAACAAAAAAACAAACAAAAAAAACCAAACTGAAATTGAAAACCAATTGTTCCATTTAAAATGCCACTTCCTGTCACACGTGCACACAACAGTGTGTTTCAAACCTGGCACAAAAACAGAATTACAGTCTGAAAGATTGCTGTAGGCTACACTACCTAAACATTGTACTGTCTAATTATAATGCAGCATAGTGATTCTCAACAGGTTCAGGAAATGACCTGGGCTGTGAGATGTTCAGAGAACCAAATATTTACCATCAAAAGAACAAAGCCTACCCAAAAGCCTGAGGGCTCCATTTATTACAGAAGGAAATGGTTTCAGTTATACCAGCGAATCAATATGTGATGAAGCCCTGGGTAAACTAATACAGTATATGTTTCGCTCAGTTGCGTCCCAGGAAACGCCACTGACCTTGAAACACACAACAAACATCCCCGAAATATACAGAATAAATAAAGTCAAGTGTACGCAAGGCAAAAACAAAAGTATATACTATTGCTGCATAGGGTTTTTTTCGGCACTGTTTGCACTAGGTTGCACACGATGCACTTTATGTGGCAAGGACACTTAGTCCTTACTCTGTGTTCTGTTATGTAGCTTTATGTTGTGTGTTGTAGCTTTATGTTGTTTAATGAAGCACCAGGGTTCTGAAGAAACGTTGTTTCATTTCACTGTGTACTGCATCAGCTTTATTATTTTTTTTAACACGCTACGCCTGCACACTAAATCCTGCAGTGCCAGATGTGTCCCCCTGCTTAAGCCAGTACATGTCCGGGCCCGTCTGAAGTTTGCTAGAGATCATTTGGATGATCCAGAAGAGGATTGGGAGAATGGTATATGGTCAGATGAAACCAAAATAGAACTTTTTGATAAAAACTCAACTTGTCGTGTTTGGATTAGAAAGAATGCTGAGTTGCATCAAAGAACACCATACCTACTGTGAAGCATGGGGGTGGAAACATCATGCTTTGGGGCTGTTTTTTTGCAAAGGGACCAGGACGACTGATCCGTGTAAAGGAAAGAATGAATGGGGCCATGTATCGTGAGATTTTGAGTGAAAACCTGCTTCCATCAGCAAGGGCATTGAAGATGAAACGTGGCAGGGTCTTTCAGCATGATGACGATCCCAAACACACCGCCCAGGCAACAAAGTAATGGCTTCGTAAGAAGCATTTCAAGGTCCTGGAGTGGCCTAGCCAGTCTCCAGATCTCAACCCCATAGAAAATCTTTGGAGGAAGTTGAAAATCCGTGTTGCCCAGAGACAGCCCCAAAACATCATTGCTCTAGAGGAGATCTGCATGGAAGAATGGGCCAAACTACCAGCAACAGTGTGTAAAAACCTTGTGGAGACTTACAGAAAACGTTTGATCTCTGTCATTGCCAACAAAGGGTCTATAACAAAGTATTTAGATGAACTTTTGCTATTGACCAAATACTTATTTTCCACCATAATTTGCAAATAAATTCTTTAAAAATCTGACAATGTGATTTTCTGGATTTCTTTTTCTCATTTTGTCTGTATAGTTGAAGTGTACCTATGATGAAAATTACAGGCCTCTTTCAACTTTTTAAGTGGGAGAATTTTGGCACAATTGATGGCTGACTAAATACTTTTTTGCCCCTATATATATATATATATATATATATATATATATATATATATATATATATATATATATATATATATATATATATATACACACACACATCCCACAGAAGCTTGATCGGATTGAGATCTGTGGAATCGAGATGCCAAATCAACACTTCAAATATTTATATTCCCTCAACCATCCCAGACAACTTCTGGTTGATAATTTAATAGATGATTATCAAAAAATCATTTGATGGTCTAGTGGGATGGGAACCATATTCGAGCAACACAATTGACTGTTTTTTATAAGTGTTTGTACACTCTCAGCATGTTTCACCTGCTTTCATAAAGAGCCTCAAACCATTGCTTCTCCTGAGGACAACATTTTCTCAGAAAATACAGCAAAATGGTAGTTCAATGGGTAAAAGAGGGTCTGCAGTTCGAGTCAATTTTGTGCCCTTAACCCTCTCTGCGCTGGGGCCCTGTGTCATGGCTGACCCTGTGTTCTAACCCCAGCTTTCTGGGTACAAATTTCATATATATATTGTATTATATTATATTATATAATATTATATTAAATAAAATATATATGTGAAAAGCTAAATCGTCTCTTCAAGCTCCCAGATTGCACAAAAAAAATCATCTGTACCTGACGTCATGTCCACACTCGAATTCTTCTGCTGCGTGATGCCGAGGTGTACGGTGACTTTGCCGTTTCTCAGCGTGAGCTCCAGCATGCCGTCAGCCAGTGCGCTGAACACGAGCAGGCCATTAGAGCTCCACGTGCGAAACTGGAAGCTCACCGACAGCATGTTGTTCTCTCTTCTACCTGGCAGCTGCAGGAAACTCGTTGTGTTGAAGGACACAGGGAAGGTGTGAGATTCCACGCAAGAGAATGTCAAATTGCGCTGTGGAGGAGGAGAGGGGGAAAATTATAAAAGCTATACATCACGAGGTACCAAGACGATAATAACAAACAAGCATCAAACCATCAAACGAGTGTAGATATTGAATTATAATCACACTTTGTTATGTTGTAGACTGGAGAGACAATAAGCAAGGCAAGCTCGAGGGTAGAAACAGTGTGTAGGAGGTTTAGATGAGTCCCATTCGGTAAAACATCTCTATTGTGCAAATGCAGTGCTTGTATTGCATATAAAAAAAAAATGACTTTGTGAAATTGTTTGGGGGAAAAAAACAAATGTAAACGATCTGAGAAAACAGAGTTCATCATGTTGTGTGATGTTTTAAGATAAATAAAAAATTCATAAAAAAAAAAAAAAAAGATCCATTGAGATTCCAAACTTGAGTTATTTTGCAATAAAGAGATTTTGACAAATAAAAATTTTAAAGAAATGTGACTTTTCTTCTATTTGGAAGTGAACGCATTATAATATTCTTTTCATTATATATAATATTTTCTTATTCATTATAAAAAAAAAAAATTTGTGATCATGACTCCTGACTAAATCTCTCCTGATCTCGACATAACATATTGTTTTCTGGTTAATAAGACTTTTGTTCCTAATTCCCTCAAGCACGCATTGGTGTCAGAAATACTTATCAGGAGGAAACAGTATCTGTTACGTCAAGGTCACGAGAAAATTGTGAATGCTAGAAAACAACCTTTGTTTTGTCCAGATCACAAGAAAGCAACTTTTGTTATGGCGAGAAAATGATGTCGAGATCGCGAGAAAATTGATCATAAAAAAACAAAAGAAAAAGAAAATGCATGCCCTCTTCAAACATCTGTATGTTTCCCCTGTATGAATCTCAAATATACTCTTCAATGAGCTGTGCTAGACCATATACAGGCACAAATTCAAAAAGGTTCAGAAGCTTTTGAGCACCATTCATTCATTTTCGCAGGGGCAGCAGTCTAAGCAGGCCCCCGCCTTCGACTGCTGCCCAATCCTCACAGCACCGTCCCCTACGGTCCCTCCTGCAGGTGGTGAGCCCACGGGAAGGCGGCCCCACGTTACTCCGACGTCACGGACCTTGATATTTCCCTCGTAAGGGACCCCCGGAGCATAGAGGGTTAAGGGCCTTGCTCAAGGGCCCAAGAGTGGCAGCCTGGCGATACCGGGGCTCGAACCCCAGACCTTCCGATAGGCAACCCAGCGCCTTAACCGCTGGAGCCACCACTCCCCCGCTTTTGAGCACCACTCTAAGCAAAATACAATAGTGCAGGACGCCTGCGGAAAGATTTGGTACTCACAAAGCTGGATGTGTCCACTTTCTTTCTTCTAGCCAGGTCGGTGATGTTTTCGCCATTATAGTTGATGCTCTCTATGCAGCCTTTGAAATTCCTCCTGCCTCCCGAGATGAGTTTGCCCGAGTACGGCATTCCTCCAAAACTCAACTGCAAGTGCAAAAAAAGACTCACTAGAAAATGTGTGAATAATGCTAAAGGTTCTTTTTTTACCATATGTGTGTGTGTATGTGTGTGTGAGTAATATCACCTAGTTCATAGCCCTGCATTTACAGTCATTTAATTGGCAGCAATATTATTAGCAAGAACCGAGTGTTATAAATGTTTGCTTCAAGTGTAATTATATTAATAATGTGAGAATACATATGATGCCGAAGTGCTGAAGACACATGAGTCAGCTGACATATTGGAACATATTAAAGAGATATTCAAAGAGCACTGAAAATGTCTCCCGTTAGGTCGATCCTTATTATATTGGCTAGGAAATCAAATATAATGGGGTGTAAAGCTGGAACTGTACACAAAGCAGGGTTACTCCTACCAATGATCAGCATGTTTACAAATGTTTTTTCTCCTTTCATACCACAGCAATTTGCCAAGTATTGTGAAACAATAGATTAAGGAGCAAAAGGTTGTACTTTTAAATCGGTCTATAGTTACATTTATTGGCGTGGAACATACATAAGACAATTTAGTTAGTACGTTTGTTGGTTATTAGGTTGGTTAGCAAATACGTTAAAACACAAAACTAGAATACGCAAAAAAAGCCAACCACCCTTGCGACTGGGACCTCACAGTGCAAGGATAGAACGCCTGACTCCAGATCAGAAGGCTGCATATTCATAATCACATCAAGCTCATGAAAAGTAGCCTTTAAGAGAAAGCTCAGCAGTTAAACTCAGTTAAGCTCAGGTCAAGCCCACCATCGCTAAGATGCCACTCCTGGGCCTTGCTGTATCATGACTCTGCGCTCTGACCCCAAGCTACCTAAAATCGCTGAGATATGCGAAGATAGAATTTCACTGTGCTGTAATGTGACGAGTGAAAGCCACTTTCCTTTCCTGAAGACCTTTGCATCCCATTGCATGGCAAACAACTGGAGACACTGGTGAGTAGAGGTCAATAGTTGATTGATGGAACTGTTGGCCATGGACAAAATCCATACGGATAGTTTTTCCGGTTGTTTTCGTTTGCTGGAGCCACTTAGAACCCGCTGTCATTACGAGAGCGGACTCTAGAGGCGAATCACTGACAACATGTGCTGTTTGTTTTAACATGAGACTGCGAGCTGCACGGATAGAGCACAGTGCACTGAGAGAGCTGTTCCATTTTCTTTGATTATAATTTATTATTAACATATGAATTAATATCATAAAAATATTCATCTGTATTTTATTTAGCACATTTGAATGATTCAGCAATTGTTTTTTTTAATAAAGGTTTTTTTTTTTTTCAGTACTTTTTTTTTTTTTTTTAACCAGTGTCCATTTAAAAAATCTGTTGATTAATCAGTTCTCTTTGTCTACATTTGTGTCATTTTTAGGTCATAAAGATGTGGACAGATTTGTTGGTATCTCTCCAAGAAAAAAGACAAACCGACAATTATCTTGGAAAAAAACTTGGAAATGGTTCAAATTTAATGGCGTTGATTAATTGTTCATTCAGACCTCTGGTTAGTGCGAAACTCCAGACTTACAAAATGTTAAAAGTCTCCTTATACGAATTTATTGGTCCACCCCAATACAAATCTCTGTGTAATTACTGTGGTTAATGTAAAAGTCAATACCATATTAAAATGAGTGTTTGAGTAGAAGCTTGAAGCTGGAAATCCTGCCAGAGCTGCTGGTATACAACATCAATCAACACCTTCCAACCAATCAGAATCAAGATCTTCAACAGTAATGTGTTGCGCGTTATATATTAAACCTGGAACTCATTTACCTTTAATTGGACTCCATTAGCTTAACATGATCATGTTTTAGATCTGTGATTGTTATTCAGGGATGCTTAGAGCATCAGAGAGCTCCACTACTTTCCACTAAACGTTCCACTAAAGAGTACATACTGTAGCTATGCATCATAGTGATGATAAGATTCATCAGTTTGTTGGTGCATCGGCATAAAAGTGTGCATCGATTCAAAAAGGTTTTTTACTTATAAATGCACTTTACTTTCATTATTTAGAAAGTGACTAATAATTCGAGACCAATATTTTCCATGTAGATGTGAAGATGTTAAGGGTTTTTTTTGGGAGTGACGAGGATAGACAAGATTAGAAAAAGGACAGCCCATGTAGGATGTTTTGGTGACAAGGTGAGGGAGGCGAGATTGAGATGGTTTGGACATGTGCAGAGGAGGGACATGAATTAAATTGGTAAAAGAATGCTGAGGATGGAGCCACCAGGTAGGAGGAAAAGAGGAAGACCAAAAAGGAGGTTCATGGATGTGGTGAAGGAAGATATGCAGGTAGTTAATGTGAAAGGGGCAGATGTAGAGGACAGAGGGGTATGGAGACGGATGATCCGCTGTGACGACCCCTAATGGTAGCAGCCAAAAGAAGAAGAAGATTTTCCATGTAGATGTCTTTCTCCTCGCTAAACTGTTTCTCAAGCGCGTTCTCTCAGCACCACTGCTGATATGTAGATATGACGTATCACAACACTATGTAGACCGAGGAGTGTCCTGAGAATCACATAAAATATGGAATAACATGGCAGAGGTAGAGCTGCATCTTCATGAAGACAGAACAGGAAAAGAACATCTGGTTTTACTTAATCTTTGAACCCAAGAAATAAATACTATCGGTACCATATTGAATTGCATTAAATCATATACTGTTGAATCAAATCGAAATCGGACCACATTGGATGGAAATAGGTCATTAATCTTATTGCTGCTTTATATGTATGTTTAATGTATCATATTGTTGACTATGCATCAAGATGTAAATCGTGTCAGCCAGGAGATGCACGTCCCTAATGCATCAGTGTATTGCAAAATAGTCAGTAATTCAGATTTGCAGATGGCATGACTGGTTTGGACTCACATCAGATATCGTGAGTGCAATCAAATTAGAGAAGGTTAAAAACAGAAAAGAGGAGGAGAGTGTAGGAGGTCGGAGGATGCATTAAGATTTCAATCTCGCAGTCGAAAGTACAATTGCGCAAACACGATACTTGTGTGTGTCCTGGTTTGAAATGAAAATAACCTTTGAATAATTAAAGTGCACCGAGCCCTTTCTTCTCCAGCATCAAGTGCTACATCTGATCTAACCTAGATATTGTAGTAATGAAAAACCATTAGCCCTTGCCTCATAGTCAAGGTCGAGGTGGTCGAACTCTCCATTGGTACGAAAGTGCTGTGTGTTCTGGTCAAGGGTGAAGTTGATGTTTCTTCTGTGGCGCTCGATCACCACCGAGTGCCAGTGATGATCATCCAGCAGGCTGCCGCTGCTCACCGACGTGTGACCCAGGATGGAGCCATACTGGTTGCTGCCTGTTTCGTTACAATATGATGTACCGTTTACATTATGCCATTAAATAACAATCAAAAGTCGGTTGCTTCCAGACTGCCATGTCCACAGGTCCTTATTACAGGATTTCTATGAATTAACCTTCTGTATACAATGAGAAAAACAGTTTAATAAATCCCAGCTTAGTTTTATAGTAAATGTTTTAAGTCTGGCATATTAAGAAATATTTGTATTTATGTTCTTCTCCTATTTCCCTTAATACCATTAGAAGTGGCAGATCATTTCTTTGTTGATGAGTAAAAGCCCATACCCAGGTTTATCTGGAGCAGCAGTCTTCCTCTCTTCAGCTCCAGCGTGATGTAATCACCCTGCTGCCCCTCACCATGCAGGATCACCCCATCGCTCTCACCCGTCTTAAACTTCAGCGCGATCACGTCTTTCAGAATCTTCATCTTCTTCATCTTGAAGCGGTAAGAGATCACGCCCTGGCCGTCAAAGTTAATCACGTCGGCCCCTGAGGAAGCAGGTTGAGAGAGGGGAGAGAAATAGAGAGGAAAAAGAGATTCACATTTGCATTTTTATATGGCAAGTTGCACAAGCAGCAAATGTGAATCCCACTTGGGGACCACTGTTTTTTGAGGGTCACAGCCATTCTGTACCCTGTCAAATTTATTGCTGCTAGCTGCAATCCATCAACTAGGTCCTACTGGATAGACAATGGTGGCACATGCATTTTTAGGGCACACCCTAAGAAGGGATGCTTGTCAACTTGGCAAAAACTCCAAAATAGTATCCATGGTGCTAAATAAGCCATGTGTGCCAAGGGTTTTAGACCTTTTACACCCACCAGGCATAACTTTATAGTCAGCAAGTACACTAAGAATATGAATCAAGCATAACATTATGCGTTGGTCCCCTTTTGCTGCCAAAACAGTTCTTACCCATCAAACATCAACAGCATTATTTAGCAATTTGAGCTACAGGAGCTCGTCTGTTGGATTGGACCACACAGGCCAGCCTTTGCTCCCCACAATGAGCCTTAATCGCCAATGACCCTGTTGCCAGTTCACCACTGTTCCTTCCTTGGAGCACTTTTAATAGATACTGACCACTGCAGTCCAGGAACATCCCACAAGAGCTGCTCTAAACCAGTCATCTAGCCATCACAATTTGTCACTCACTCAAATCCTTACGCTCGCCCATTTTTCCTACTTTTAACACATCATCTTCACTGTTCACTTTATGCCTAATAAATATAGCCCACCCACTAACAGGTACCAAGATAAAGAGATAATCAGTATATCAATATTTAAGCAGACTGTCTCTTGCCCCTTGAAAACTTTTCAGGGGGTAGAAACACGTTTAAAAGAAGACATGCGGTTTGCCGTACCACTTATAATAAAAAGCCTGGTCTGATGGTAGGTAGAATTAGCATACCCATTAGCAATGTTAACAACAAAAGGAACTAAGGTCTGTTTTGCCAGAATGGAGCTACACTGGTTACATATCCATAAATTTGGCCAAATGTACACAAACCAATCTTGGTTTAAATCCTCTGTCCCCTGTCTGTGAAGCCACAGTAGGCAGTGAGTTGTTTGTTTTCACACAGATCAATTTCCACTCAGGCATAAGTCTTCCAAATTAACTAAGACACTAAGACGCTGTGGATTTGCCCATCACTGTATTTACAGTGCATTCAGAAAGTATTCAGAGCACCTTCATTATTTTGTTATTATTATGTTGTAGCTTAACACTACAATCATTCAACTTAAATTATTATTTTTAATCAACACAATACCTCATAATGACAGTGAAAACAGAATTGAAGAAATATCACATGCACATATGACCCTTTGCAGGGACACTTGAAAATTATCTCAGGTGGCTCTTATTTCTCTTAATTGTTGCTGAGATGAGAGACAAGAACTGGTGAGGGCAAGAAAAAATTCTGCTGCACTGAAGATTCCCAAGAACACAGTGGCCTCCATAAATCCAAATGGAAGAAGAGTGGCACAACCAGGACTCATCCAGGATCCGGTCGCCAAACAAGGTAATCATGTAAAAAGTCCATAGTAAGAGAGGTGACCAAGAACCAGATGGTCACTCTGACTGAGCTTTAAAGATCCTGTGTGGTGATGGGACAAAGTTCCAGAAGGACAACAATCACTGCAACCCTCTACCAATCTGGTCTTGTTGGCAGAGTGGATAGACGGAAGCCTCTCCTACTCAAAACCCATGAAGGTACGCTTGGAGTTTACCTCTATATTTGACTCTAAGCAGGCAATTTTTCCTAGTCTTCCCCAGATCTGTGCCTTGCAACAATCTAGTTCTGCAGCCGGATCCTTTTACCTCATGGCTTGGTTTTTGCTCTGATATGCATTGTTAGCTTCGAAGCTCTACATAAAAAGGTGTGTGCCATGTACAATCAATAAACTTTTGCACAACTGGACTCTAATCAAGGTGTAGAAACATCACTGCAACAATCAAGATGGGAGGCACCTGAGCTAATTTTCAACTGTTGTAGCCAAGGGTCTAAATACTTTTTGTTTTAAAACATTTACAGACCTTTCTAGAATTCTGTTATCATTTTGTCATTATAGGGGACCGAGTGTAGATTAACAAGAAAAAAAGAGAATAAAAGAGAATAAAAGAGGCATGTACTGTAGCTACCTACTTTCAGAGATTAATTGATCACCAACCCTCTGCCCCACCACCTCTTTCAACTCCTGGTACATCAGTACATTCAACCCTTATAGGAGGTATAGGGGTAGCTTAGAACTTTCACTTCTAACTTTGCTAAAAGACAACGTTTATTAATATTTCCCATTGTAGAAATATAGAACACATAAAGGCATAACTTAATGGGAAAAAAATGTCTAGACTAACAGCTTTGGGTGTTTTGCATTTTACTTTTCCTAACACTTGACAATGACAAGTGAACCAACTAACATTTTTGCATTAGCAGTACCTGTGTCTCGTCCTGTTGCTATGCCTCCTGTAGTTTGTAGTTCTGTCTACAGCCATTGTACCTCTTGCTGCTGGCATTTCTTTAGGTCCCCAGAGCAAATATGGCATCATACTGGGCATCCAACTTACACTTGCCTGTGTACCATATATTTAGCAAACCAGAATGTCAGCACTTTTATGTTTATGCTGGACTTCTGCATGACTTCATGGACAAGGCTCTCTCAGTAATGAGGTGACGAGCCCAAATCTGCATCTGACATTGTAGTCAGGATGCTTGCCAAGGCAAAGAGTCAATGCTTTTAAAAAAGTGAACAGCTCAATGTCCGGTCTACAGAAATATATAACATGTCCAGGATTAGAAGATCTTCTGTTTACAAGCCCACAAGGCCCATTTTCTTCCCATCTTCAATCAATATGAGGATTGTGTGCTATGCTAGCCCCCTTGGCGATGGTCGATGGTAGTTTAGGCTACGTCTATACTAATCCGGTAAATTTGAATTTAAATACGCTTTGCATCCACACTTTTCGTTTTTTTTACCATTTAGTCGCTCATCCACACTGAACGAAAACGTAAGACGCTTTCACCCGCATCATCTCCACCTTTGTTTATTTATTTTCCGGTTCTTTGAAACGTCGCGGCTACGACTAAAAATGCGTCATGGTTTTCGAAAGCCTTTACACACAAAATCCACACTGCGACCCGAAAACTGCATTTAAAAAAAAGCTTTGTTTTTGTTGATTGAAAACAGCGTCTGATAGAGAAAGATGTGTTTTCAAATGAAAACTTAATAATGTGGACATAGCCTAAGGCTCTAAGTTACTGATTTGGGGTTTAATCTTTGGTGTCGCCAAGTTGCCAATCTTGTCCCCTTGAGCAATGCCCTTTAACCCTCAGTGTTCCAAGGGCACTGTATCATGGCAGACCCTGCGCTCTGACCCCAGCACATATACCCTCCACGATGCATCAATACTCTTTCAGGCAGTCAAAGTAACATTAACATTAGGGATATGCTCCTGTGAGCATGTCTCATAGAAGCATATACTATAAAGCTACATACTTGATAATCCCTGTGATTTCCCAGAATTGCATGGAGCTCATTCACTTTATTTGCCAGAAACGACACATATTCCATAATGATTGAAGTGGTTTAAACTGCAGATTATTTGAACTTTAGCGTGGCTTCTGCCTTAGGTTCCTAAGCTTTTCCTTAGCAGACATTGAGAACTTAAACTTGAAAGGGTATATAAATATATTGAAAACAGTCAAACAGTGTAAAATCTACATGTATCTACAAAAATCCTAATACATATAACAATAACGCAAGATAACTGCCGCATCAATGCCTTTCTGACGTCACGGAGAATATAAATGGAAATAAGAATTACTGATTGAAAAGATTGTGTGTGTGTGTGTGTGTGTGTGTGTGTGTGTGTGTGTGTGTGTGTTATGAGATAAGAAATAGTGAGTGTGGGTGTATGTGTGTGTAAACTCACAGTACAAGCAGCCATAGATCTCTATCCTCAGGCCTATCCGACCTTCTTCGCTCCAGTCCAACGGGACAAATCGCACAAATCTGGCCACGATAACGCGCTGAAGGTCGTAACGCACCACGCTCTCCGTGTTGGAGTTTCCTGTAAATGCCTGCAAACAAAAAAAAGAACCAAAAAGTCTTTTATCTTCACACAAAAAACTATTAGTTTCTAAACACTGCAAAAAAGCATCAGAGCATCTTTAATGGCGTGTCCATCTTCAGAATGTTGTTTTGTATCTGTTAGCACCTCAGTGTATGCCTTTCTTCAACAGCTTCTAGGCAACACATTTTACACCAAAGGGCAAGATAAATTAATTTTGCTGCCATTAATACCAGCTCAAACCCTGCACCTTAAACAGTCAGTGAGTGTGTTAATTAGTTGGCTACAAGTCAAACCACTGAGACTCTGCTGCCTGGTTTAATCAAGTACCTTTTTTAATTTAAAAGTGGCTGAAGAGAAACAATAGGGCCTGGGTTTAAGCAGCATGCCAGCTTTAACTATCACAAATAACATATTTACTGGTTTCCTTGATATAATTAAAGTGGCCACAGCTACGTTTCTCATGAGACCTAAGAGACTGCCAAAAAAGAGTCCAAGTTCAAGCTGTGTTCAGACCACATGAGAAAAAGAAGAATTTTAATTATAAGCACTTGAAGAAGTGTAGCTTCAATTCAACTATTTAGCACATCCATGAGATCAGAGACCTTCAGAGTTAGTAAACAGCTCTTCCGATCAGATGACTGAAAGACCAATTAGAACGTTTTCACCAACCGGAAAGGCAACACGAGATCCAAACCCAGAATCTAGAACCGAGATCTAAACATTTCCTTTTCCATTCATTAAGTAGGAGGAGCTTCCATCGGTGGTTAAGTTTCTCACTGATTCTGAAAATAATCAGAACAGTCAGTAGAAGATAAGTTGAACGTGGTTTGAGTTGGGTCACTGGCTTTCTTTTGACTATGTGGTATGTCGAAACAATCCTTAAAATTTACTTAAATCATGGATTGTCCAAATCCGAATTCCAAATCCGTCAGCCATTCATTTTGGAGCTAATTGAGCTAATTTTGAGCTAAGATGAGCAGAAACATCGGCTGACAGAAAGATTGGGAACCGTTGACAAAAATCACAGATAAAGATCATAATGTATGTTGAGTTCATGACCAATGAGGAAGTGCTGGTGCTTAGCTGGTAACACTGATAAGTCTATAAAAATCATACAAATGTTTGACTGCTTGCTCATAAAATATCAGCGCAAAAGCCAAAAAAACAAAAACAATGATGGAAGCATAACACTGTCAAATCCATTCACATGTAACAATAAATCAGAATGATGCAGAATTAGGCAAAAATGTTCAGCTGAGAAACATGATCTTCATCCAACATGATTCATAGTCAAAGAAGTAAAAAGGTGGGCTTTTGGTTGATTTTTAACTGTCAATCACAACCAAATAATGGATTTGCACCTGGTTCCACCAAACATCCATAAGACTATGCAGAACATTTGACAGAAACATAATACAATTTCAGAAACCTTATGTTTATTATTATTAAAAAAATCACAACCCAGACATTTTTTGCGATATTCATACATTGGCACCTTTAATGTTGAGTCAGATCAGACAGATCAGACCAGCGGGGAGAGAATTAAAAAAGAGGGAAAGAGATATCCAGGATTCAAAGACTATTATCTTCTGACTGAGACACTTGGAACCTTTTTATACTTTCAATTCACTTAGGGGCTTTTTTTTGACATGCTCTCTGGGAGATACTGTAGATCGAGAAATAGTAGAAGAACACAAGAGATAGAGGGGGTGGGGGGTGGGGGTGCTGGTTTCTGAGAAAGACCTGAATGGGAAAGCAAGAAATACACTAGCACATACAGTACATCCAAAAAGTATTCACAGCACTTCACTTTTTCCACATTTTGTTATGTTACAGCCAAATTAAATTTAATGATTTATTTTTTCAAAATTCATTTAACAATAACCCACAATGGCAACGTAAAAAAAATACGTTTGTTTGAAAAAAGAAATCTCGTTTTCGGTACAGGGCTTTTTTGTTTAGTAAACCTGTACCCAGTGCAATCCTTTTTACGTACGGAACAGATTTAAAATATGAGTTTCCTCAGGAACGTATTAAATGGCGGACCACAAGTTCCAAATGTTGATGATAAAAATAATAAGCTGCGTTAACAAAAAAAAAACACAAGCTATTTTGTGTTTTGCATTTCTTCCCCCTAACCGTACCAAAAATCTCCTTTCACACACATACTTACACATAGACATACTCAGAAGCGATTGCTATGTCTTAGACGTGTTCTCACCTGAGTGCCACTAATTTTCAGTTTGATTATGACTTCATTCCAGCCAACAGATGGAGGATAAAAGAAATAAACACCAAGCTGTTAAATGGATAAAACTCAGACAGATGCAAACATGCTACATATGGTACGGTGTTATGTATCTGTTTCTTCCCTGTGTATTTTTATCTCAGGAATAAAACCTCAATGAACCATGCTGTTCTCGGCCAGATGTGAAGCACTGTTACTGCTACCACTCCAAAATGGTTTCTCAACCACCAGGCATTTTAAACTGTTTTTCCGATTATAGTTACATAAAATTTTAGGGAAAGTCGGTTTCTGTTATCACTTCTGTTATTACAGGTTAGAATAGCTGTTAGAATAGTTAGCATCGCTGTACACAGTTGATCCTTCACCAGATTGTCTGGTTACATTCAGTGTAAAATGAATACAACTGATATCATTTAGTTTGTTAACCAAGAAACCTAAAGGCTGACAAAGTTACAGCTTTACCTTCTTATATAAAGATTCAATCCTAAACTGAAATGTAAACCTAAGTGTTTACAGTGTAATAATAAATAATATTAAGTAATATTGCTTTACAGCCAAAAAATATATATTTATTAATGAAAATGACAAGGGGGAAAGTTCTTATACCCTAATGCTACCTTGAGAAGAAGGTTTCTATCTCAACACATCTTCAGTAAAGGTTGTGAGTTCTCCATACACACACTTACATTGACATTTATGGCATTAGACAGACGCCCTGATCCAGAGTGACCTAAAATGATGTCATTTATACCCCTGAGCAGGTGAAGCTCAAGGGCCCAGCAATGGCAGCATTGTGCTACTGGAATCTAAACTTACTCACTCAACCCTCTGATCAAAAGTCCATGATCTAAAACACCAAGCTTCTACTTTACCGGATCTACTTCTACACTTTAACTGTCTGCTCAATTTAAGCCATTTGGTGTGGCTATGGTTTAAACCAGCACACTGAAAATCTTTGAACACTTCATTTCTTTATTTATGCAAAATTAGTTCAAATTATCATTAGAAGATACCGGGTAGTTGAAAATCTAACATGTACCCACAAACCCAAACGCTACTTCAGACCAAGCGGTATTTCAGTGGTTAAGAGTTTGGACTAATAAACAGAAGGTTGTGAGTTCAAATCCCAACATGTCTGGGCTTTTAGCTAAATACATTTGGAAGAAACGTTCATCCAGAAAATTGTTTGATTTATGCAAATGACTAGTTGGGGTTTAAGAGCAATGCTTAATGGCCCAACAAAAACCCAGACATTAGGGATGCACAAGCCAGTGCACTCTTAGTGCCGGTCACAAGCCCGGATAAATGGGGAGGGTTGAGTTAGGAAGGGCATCCAGTGTAAAACATGTGCCTGATCAAACATGCGGATCACGAATACGGACGATCCGCTGTGGCGACCCCTAATGTGAGAAGCCGAAAGAAAGTTATGCTTAATGGCCCAACAAAGGTTGCCACAATGCAATCAAGCATCTGTGAACATTCTGGACAAACAAATCAGATCAGTGAAGGACACATTTTACACCAGGATCTGTTGCAAACCTCTTGGTGCCATATATACACTTTCAGGGGTCTTGTTAAATCCATGCCTCAGTGGGTTCGAGCTGTTTTAGTGGTACAATGGGGATTACACAATGTATATAAATGTAAATTATATAATTATTTTCAATGAATTAATATCATGAATGCTCAATTCATATCTATAACAGATGTTAAATCAAAAGTGACATGATCAGACTAGGGTTTTTTATGCCCCATCAAATGTTGGACTGACTGGATGTATTGTAATTACAGCAAAGTGTGATGTGTTGGGTATCACTGAAATGCATTCAAATTTCAATAGGTAACAGCAAATTTCCTTAAAACGACCTCAGCATAAAGCATAAAGACCTGAGTGCAGAATTTACCCAGATGTTTCCATCCTGATGGTAGGGCTTCCAGTTCCTGCCCGTGTCACTGTAGAGCAGCCGATAGCGTGTGGTCCAATCTGAGCTGCTGTATCGACCCTGAGTTGCGACAGCGGTCACCTGCTTCCTGCTGCCCAGGTCCACCTGCAGCCACGGGTAATGATCGGTGTCCAGAGGAGACCAGCCTCCAGCACCTACACACCAGAAAACAGAAAACTCAGATAACATCTGGTCTAACTATGATCCAGACATTCAAAAATTCAAGCTTGATGTTGATTTTGTTTCTGGTATCTATATATAAAACATTCCTGGGATATTCTACACCTTCTCAGTTGTTGGCATCACTTCAGGGCTAAATTACAAAGCAGCAGTAGCCGTGTGTTGTATTTAAGTGGTTTGTATTGTGGATTCTATAGAGGTTTGGGTTGAAAAGGTGCCATTTTTCCTGATCATGAGCAGCTGCTGCTACAATTTTGATACAATCTGTTTGTAACCCACTTTTTTTTTCATTAAAGTCAGTAGGTACAAGAAAAACAAGCTATTTTAACACTGTTTGAATACAAATATAGTCTCTACGTATGTGTAGTACACCGCTATCCTTTCTTCACTATATTCAATTGTGTAGCTATACATCAACAGCCCACACACCACCAGCACCATTTAATTATTCAATAGTCGTTGTTTTGTTCGCTCAGATCTCTCTTCTCTAATTCCTGTCACATCGAGTTAATTCTTGATGAGGTCATGCCCTACATCGATACTTTGCATACCTGTCAAACGTTGGCAGTCAGATTAAGGTTGGCAATGCCTGAGACATGACTGACATACAGTAAATTTGTGGAATCCATGATGAATCAAAGACGAAGTTAGTCACGTGTGAAATCACTACGCAAAAAAGAGGCTACATTTTGTTTTGCAGAATTTACGCCCCAAAGATTTCATTCTTGCACGCTAGCTACATACTTCCAACTTTAAACTGTTATATCCAATCTATCTATCTATCTATCTATCTGTCTGTCTGTCTGTCTGTCTGTCTGTCTGTCCGTCCGTCCGTCCGTCCGTCCGTCCGTCCGTCCGTCCGTCCGTCCGTCCGTCCACATGTTAGAAAGCAAAAAGAGAAAGATGTTAAAATGGATGAAATACAAAAAAATCTATATATTTTTTTAATACACTTGTATATCTAAGAAAAAATGTGTAAAGACAGACTCCTTTATCAGGGCAAAAACAGTAATTAACAGTGACAAAGTGCTTGATAAGCTGTGACGTATTCCTCAGTGGTATTTAATGTCTGATGCTATTACAGAATCATTATTTGGAATCTGGCTTCAACAGGATAAACAGAATTGATCGCTAGATAGAGAGGATTTGGGGATCTTTAAGAAACAAAAAGCCACCTTAAAAAGAAGTGTATACAAGTGTATACATATGGAGCTGAAACATGATAAGCTGGTCTGGTTGACCTAAAATGTAGACCTTAAGAGAAAGGCTTAACAGTTACATAGTGAGAATAGAAGGATTAGTAAAAGGAAGAAGAGATGAGAGGATTGCCAGGGTGGGGTGGGGATACTCTGCTGAAATCCGCTACAGAGACTGAGGTTCTGATAAGGTAAGGTAAGGGAAATAAAAGAATGCATCTTAAAGGAGAAAGAAGGCAAATCAGTGAAGAGAAAAAGATGTTAAAATGATTTCAAGCCTCAGTCCTTTCCAATACAATAACTGAAAGTAAGTGGATCTGGCATTAATCCTGGAAACACTGATTCCGAGATGGGAATGGACCATGGGAATTCAACAAAGCTCAAGAAAATCCCAAGAAGGACCTGGAAGGTCACATGAAATTTACCATGCAATACCACTCCTCGTGTCTTTGTCTTAATTTCGCCTTATTTAATTAATTTTAAATAGTAGAAAAGGTTAGGCAAAGGGACAAGACTGGTAATCTACATTTTATAAATCAAACAATGCATTGAACCATCAAATGTAAAATATCAATGATAGCCCACCATTTCCAGGAGTATGACCTTGCAAAAACATCTATGCTGTTTACATGGGACGTGTAGTTTTATTTTTTCCCCAGTCATTCAGAGAAACACCAGATAATTGTGTCTCTGAGGTCATGTATTAGGAAGAAAGCTGATAGGGCTTTTAACCAAAGGTCGGCTTTTTGACTTGTGTAAAAGGAACACAGAAGTACACACTGTATGGGAGTTTTTTTTACCCCCTGGTTTGTAACTAAACAATGAAGAGCTCTCTAGTAGATGGAAAGTTTCTTTTTTGCAGAATGTGAGAAATTATGAAGTGTTAACGTAAATATGGATTGGACAATTTAATTAAATATACACAGACCAGGCAAAAACATTATGACATAATACCATTATGAGTGGTCAACAGAATAAGACTTATTATCATCCTGGCACCTGTTAGTGGGTGGGATTTATTAGGCAACAAGTGAAAAATCCAAGCAAGCTAGTTTGAGAAGGGCTAGAGTGTGATGGCTAGACGACTGGGTCAGATCTTCAAAACTGCAGCTTGTGGGATGTTTTCGGTCTGCAGTGGACAGTATCTATCAAAAGTGGTCTAAGGAAGAAACAGGGTCAGGGTCACGGGCGGCCGAGGATCATTGATGCACGTGGGGAGGCTGGTCCATGTAGTCCGATCCAATATGACTTCTGTAGCTTAAACTGCTGAAGAAGTTCATGCTGTTTATGCTCAACAGGTCAGGACTGTTTTGGCAGCTAAAGGGGGACCAACATGATATTAAGAAAATGGTCATAAAGTTATGCCTGATCTGTGTACTTTTAAATGTTAACCTGAGCAGCTATTTTTGGGATTCACAGCAGAAAATGACCTACCTAACATTAAAACAGTATCTTTTAAAAGAAGACACTATGAGCTTTACAAACCATGATCCAGAGTTTATAATGTTTAAAAAGATTTTTTTTTAAGTAGATGATAAATGGCCTTGAAAACATTTCTACCTCACTAAATGTTTTTTTTTTATTTCATATACAAATACATGAAATCAGTCCTTGAACAATCCAGAAAATGGTTTGAAATCCATGTCTGGATGAAAATACCATGAAAAATGAGATCCTTGCAAACATTTTTCTCAGAATAGTCTGGTCCTTTTTTCCCTCCTCCTGTTTGAGAAAAATCAGCCAGATAATCGAATGAACTGAAAGGTTCTCCAAACTATTTTGGTCACTCTACATATGTGTGCTTCTGTTCCCTATTCTGTCTTACTTTCCGATGAAAATAGATATAGACATTCATTCTTGTCCACATTATTCTTAAAAATCACAATTTTGAGAAAGCTTTCCAAGCCTAAGCTAAAATAACTCGTTGGTTTTGATGCGAATAAACATAAAAGTGTATTTAAAACAAGGAAGAATATGAGTAAAGAAGTCAAATTGTTTGTATAGCCTATAAATGCCATTTTCCCTTGGTAACATCCTGAGGGGGATTTAATTCACTACAGAGAATGAAAAATAAAATGAAGTGCAGGGATCACTGGGTTTGTGCATCTTATTAATACTCCAATCTCATGCACAGCCACATTTCTATTCAGCGGAGACTTCGTTCTTGGGCTGAATTCTGAGCGCTGCCATCAAACACCCCCCCCCCCCCCCCCCGACCACCAACTTCAACCCAATCCCCCACCCTTCCTCTCATTAGCTTCCCACTGGCTCCCCTGATCATCTGTACCCGGTCCTCCAATCTCACTACCTTGCCATTTCCAGCTGTGAAGGACAAACAGGTTTACATTCGACAGGGATTTGACCTTTTCCTCTCTGTCTCCACCTCAATGATGAGCTAGTGCTAAACAGATGCCTCCATCTCTCCTGAATAGGAATACTGTAGGAGCATGATGAGCGAATGAAAAGTGAGAACTGCCAGGACATTTGATAGAAAACTAATACTAATTCTACTTTTTTACAACGTCTAATGGAAATGTTTAATTTCCCAGTATAAGGAAGGGTTAATAATCCAATCAGAATGGCAATTTTGTTCTAATCATTTGTTCAGCTTTTGGTATATAGTAGTTATTATACATTTATAGTGTTCATTATGCACTAGATGGCAATAGGAATGTGGACATCTGGCCTTCACATTAGTAAGTCTTGATTATAATTCCATGGTTATAACAAGTATAAACAAGGAGATTTTTTTTGAATTTTTTTGTGGGGTTAAGGCCAGGGCTTTGCGCAGAACACGGGTTATTATATCTTTATGTAGATAGTGTTGTGCATAGGGGCAGTGTCATGCTGGGCCAGGTTTTGGATGTTGTAGTTCTAGTAATGATAAATTGTAATGCTACAGCATATGACATTCCACACAAGTGTGCACAAATCGGTGGCCAGAAGTGTATGTTCCTTTCATTTCCTATTTATAAAGAAAATTATAACAGGGCAAACTGAAAACTGTGTATAGTAACATCTGTTTATAAAACATTTAAAATAGGGACAAATGTATGCATGCAATTAAATGCAATGTCCCAATGAAAAATATATAAATATACCTTTTTGTTAATGCATTTAAAAAACTGCTCTTAGAATTATTCAGTTACAGACCAAGAGTTTGAATTACTGTTCACATTAAACATCACAATGGGAGAAAAGTGTGATCTCTGTGACTTTAACTGCAGCATGTTTTTTTTTTTATTTAATATTAGCTGACAGATGGGCTGGTTTGCGTATTTCAAAACTCTCCTGGGAGTTTCACATGGCAGTCTCTAAAGTTTACACAGAAAAGTGGAAAAAACTACCAAAAATGACATTGTGGCTGGAAACACCTTGGATATAAGAAAAATCTGGGGAAAAAAAAGCCAGAACAATTTAATCTGCAATAAAGTGTACCGTAATTAATAGAGTATAATGACTCTTTACAGCCGTGGTGAACAGCATTGCAAATTAATGTGCAAGAATTTAAACCTTGAGGTGAATGGATTCATCAGGCTGCTCTCCTTTTAGCTAAGAAAAAGAATTTGATTCGATGATGAACTTGGATTTACCGAAACTGGACAGAAGACAGGAAAAAGTCCATGAGATTTTCAATGCTTCAGTGGTTTATTTTGGGTGAGCCTGTGCTCCTGGATTTTTCCACACCAGTGATTTTTGTCTGAAATAAATCACTATAAACATGATACCGAACTGTGCAGTATAAATCCTAGTTTTGCTGATTTCGAGCAGAAACATGTATCTGGCATGCGCATTTCTGTAAAACCCTTCATCATTCTTTTCTGATGTTGCATGTTTTAGTGTAGCTAATGAGCCTGTCTTGGTAATGTCATCAGGGATTGAATATGTTTGATAAAAGGACATGTTTCTGCCAGGCTGAGACTGTGACAGGCTGTTTGCTCGTCTGCGATGAAAACTATCAAACTACCCTCGGGTTCCATCAAATCAGAACTTAATGGCTTTCCAGCGTTTGTTTTCCTGACAGCCGAGGCAAATTTTCTACAACAGGAGTCAACAAAAGTGATGCCAATACATATAACAAAACTTCTTTAACCTTCATTCATTTTTTTTTCTCCCGCTTATCCGATCCGGGTCACGGGGGCAGCAGTCTAAGCAGGCCCCCACCTGCTGCCCAATCCTCACAGCACCGTCCCTTACGGTCCCTCCTGCAGGTGGTGAGTCCACGGAAAGGCGGCCCCACGTCACTCCAACGTCACGGACCTTGATATTTCCCTCGTAAGGGACCCCCGGAGCATAGAGGGTTAAGGGCCTTGCCCAAGAGTGTCAGCTTGGCGATACCGGGGCTTGAACCCCAGACCTTCCGATCGGCAACCCAGCGCCTTAACCGCTAGAGCCACCACTCTCCCTCTTCAACCTGATTATGAAATTCATGGGTACCATGCATACATGCCTATTTGGAAAGGGAAATAATAATCCTGCCGATATTGTGATGCGCTGGAGAGAAGGGGAATGAAAGTCAGTAGGAGCGTCTACGTACCTGGGATCAACAGTGCAAAGAAATGAATAGTAGTAGTAGTAGTAGTAGGTAGGACGTTTTGAAAATGAGGTGAGAGAGGTGTGATTGGCTTGGTCATGTGCAGAGGAGGGACATGGGGTATATGAGTAGAAGAATGCAGAAGGTGGAGCTGGCAGGAAAAAGGAAAAAAGGGAAAGGCCAAGGAGGAGGTCTATAGATGTGGTGAGGGAAGATATGCAGGTTGTTGGTTTAAAAGAAGCAGATAAGAAGGACAGAGTGGTATGGAGATGGTCAGGGTGGTATACAGCGGAAAGAAAAATAAGAAATCTACAAAGTAGTGTGATGGTGTGCATTGTGTCACTGGGCTCCAACAAAATAATGAAAATTGTATGTTCCCAATAAATATTTCCACAAAGTCCACATTCATGCAAGTTAGATTTAGGTGCATTACATCTGTAGTGTTAGAGATACTGTCAGGTCAGTAGTTTGGATTTTGACTGACAAAATGTAAAAACATGTAGAAATCATACAAATGTAACCATAATTCCTTATATAACAAATAACCCAGCCATTAGGGGGGCACAAGTCAGTGTACTCTTAGTGCCGGTCCCAAGCCCGGGTAAATGGGGAGGGTTGCGTTAGGAAGGGCATCCAGCGTAAAACATGTGCCAAATCAAATATGCGGATCACAAATGAGAATTTCATACCGGATCGGTCGAGGCCCGGGTTAACAACGACCGCCACAGGTATCGTTAGCCGACAGGGTACCGGTGGAAATTGGGCTACTGTTGGCCGAAGGAGGAGAAGGAGAGGAGGAAGGCGTCTACAGAGACGGCAGGAAAAGGAGCAGTGTAGGAGAGTAGAGGTTCGGGTTGGTACTTTAAATGTTGGTACTATGTCGGGTAAAGGGAGAGAGATAGCTGATATGATGGAGAGGAAAAAGGTAGATGTGTTGTGTGTTCAGGAGACCAAGTGGAAAGGGAGTAAGGCCAGGAACATTGGAGGTGGGTTTAAACTGTTTTATCATGGTGTGGATGGGAAGAGAAATGGTGTAGGGGTGATTCTGAAAGAAGCATACAGTAAGAGTGTAGTGGAGGTGAAGAGAGTTTCTGATAGGGTGATGATCGTGAAGGTGGAAGTTGAAGGGATGATGATAAATGTCATCAGTGCCTATGCTCCACAAGTTGGCTGTGAGATGGAGGAGAAAGAAAGATTCTGGAGTGAATTAGATGAAGTGGTAGATGGTGTACCTAGGAAAGAACGATTGGTGATTTGGGCAGACTTTAATGGGCATGTAGGTGAAGGGAACAGAGGTGATGAGGAGGTGATGGGTAGGTATGGTTTTAAGGAGAGGAATGTGGAAGGGCAGATGGTGGTAGATTTTGCTAAAAGGATGGAAATGGCAGTGGTGACCACGTATTTTAAGAAGAAGGAGGATCATAGGGTGACGTATAAGAGTGGAGGAAGGTGCACACAGGTGGATTATCTTCTGTGTAGGAGATGCAACCTGAAGGAGATTGGAGACTGTAAGGTGTTGGCAGGGGACAGTGTAGCTAGACAGCATCGGATGGTGGTCTGTAGGATGGTTTTGGAGGCGAAGAAGAAGAGGAGGAAAGTAAGGTTTGAAAGAAGAATAAGATGGTGGAAACTGAAGGAGGAAGAGTGTAGTGTGAGGTTCAGGGAAGAGGTCAGACAGGGGCTTGGTGGTGGTGAAGAGGTGCCGGATGATTGGGCAACTACTGCAGGAGTGATGAGGGAGGCAGCTAGAAAAGTACTTGGTGTGACATCTGGAAATAGAAAGCAAGACAAGGAGACGTGGTGGTGGAATGAGGAAGTGCAGGAGAGCATTAGGGGAAAGAGATTGGCAAAACAGAAGTGGGATCGACAGAGTGATGAGAAGAGTAGGCAGGAGTACAAGGAGATGCGGCAGCAGGTTAAAAGGGATGTGGCGAAAGCCAAGGAAAAGGCATATGAGGAGCTGTATAAGAGGTTGGACACTAAGGAAGGAGAAAAGGATTTATACCGATTGGCCAAGCAGAGGGACCGAGCTGGGAAGGATGTACTGCAAGTTAGAGCAATAAAGGATGGAGAGGGAAATGTGTTGACTAGTGAGGAGAGTGTGTTGAGAAGATGGAGGGAGTATTTTGAGCAGCTGATGAATGAGGAAAATTAGAGAGAGAGAAGGTTGGAGGATGTGGAGTTGGTGAAGCAGGATGTAGATAGGATTAGTAAGGAGGAAGTGAGAGCAGCGATTAAGAGGATGAAGAATGGAAAGTCGGTTGGACCAGATGACATACCGGTAGAAGCGTTTAGATGTTTAGGAGAGATGGCAGTGGAGTTTTTAACCAGATTGTTTAACAGGATTCTGGAAGGGGAGAGGATGCCTGAGGAATGGAGAAGGAGTGTGCTGGTACCGATCTTTAAGCATAAGGGAGATGTGCAGACCTGCAGTAACTACAGGGGAATTAAGTTGATCAGTCACACCATGAAGTTATGGGAAAGAGTAGTGGAAGCCAGGCTGAGAGAAGAGGTGACCATCTGTGAGCAACAGTATGGTTTCATGCCGAGGAAGAGCACCACAGATGCCTTATTTGCTTTGAGGATGTTGATGGAGAAGTATAGAGAAGGACAGAAGGAGCTGCATTGTGTATTTGTGGATTTAGAGAAAGCGTACGACAGGGTGCCGAGAGAGGAGTTGTGGTATTGTATGAGGAAGTCAGGTGTGTCAGAGAAGTATGTGAGGGTGGTGCAGGACATGTATGAGGACAGTGTGACGGCAGTAAAGTGTGCAGTAGGTACGACAGACTGGTTCAGGGTGAAGGTTGGACTGCATCAAGGATCGGCCCTGAGCCCTTTCCTGTTTGCAGTGGTGATGGACAGGTTGACGGACGAGGTCAGACAGGAGTCTCCCTGGACTATGATGTTTGCAGATGATATTGTGATTTGTGGTGAGAGTAGAGAGCAGGTTGAGAAGAGCCTGGAGAGGTGGAGATATGCGCTGGAGAGAAGGGGAATGAAAGTCAGTAGGAGTAAGACAGAGTACATGTGTGTGAATGAGAGGGAGGGCAGTGGAGTGATGCGGTTGCAGGGAGAAGAGGTGGAGAAGGTGGAGGAGTTCAGGTACCTGGGGTCAACAGTGCAAAGTAATGGAGAGTGTGTTAGGGAAGTAAAGAAAAGAGTGCAGGCAGGGTGGAGTGGGTGGAGAAGAGTGACAGGAGTGATTTGTGATAGAAGAGTATCTGCAAGAATGAAAGGGAAAGTTTATAGGACTGTGGTGAGACCTGCGATGTTGTATGGATTAGAGACAGTGGCATTGAGTAAAAAACAGGAGGTGGAGCTGGAGGTAGCAGAGCTGAAGATGTTGAGGTTTTCGTTGGGAGTGACGAGGATGGACAAGATTAGAAATGAGTTTATTAGAGGGACAGCACATGTAGGATGTTTTGGTGACAAGGTGAGGAAGGCGAGATTGAGATGGTTTGGACATGTGCAGAGAAGGGACATGAATTATATTGGTAGAAAAATGCTGAAGATGGAGCCACCAGGTAGGAGGAAAAGAGGAAGGCCAAGGAGGAGGTTCATGGATGTGGTGAGGGAAGACATGCAGGTAGTTGGTGTAAAAGAGGCAGATATAGAGGACAGGGTGGTATGGAGACGGATGATCCGCTGTGGCGACCCCTAATGGGAGCAGCCGAAAGAAGAAGAAGAATTCCTTATATAACAAATAGAAAATAGCAAAGTATAGAAAGTAGTTGACAAAAAAGCAGCATGATGTAGCCAGACATGAATCATGTTACCCACCACTATGTATTATTTTCCATGAAAATCCTGACGTGTTTTGATAGGACCAAAGAGCCACTCCATCCAGAAGACATAAAAATACCAAACACGTGTATAGCTTGGTGGTTGTCAGCATGGATGTGTTTTTCAGGCCTCTTACCTCCTCTCCTGTTCAGTTTGGCATATTCAGGTGTGTAGCCGGTGGTGAACACAGACGAGCTGCTGAAGGCACTATGGGATAGAGGAGTGGCCAGTGCTTCATCACATTTCTCTAAAGAAAATACAATGACAAACAAGAGATTATTGTTATTATTAATATTATCATTGTTATTTTTATTATTAATAATGGTGGAAAAACCCAAACCATGTACTTGATTAAAAATAGAGATAAAATCAGTAAAATATGACGCCAGTTAAAGTAAAAGTGCTTCTTTTAAACGTTCATTTGAGTAAAAATACACATGTATTTTCCTTCATATGTACTTAAGTATTCAAAGTACTATGATTTATTATGGCTACAATGTTGTGAAACGATTCTAAAGTTCTATTATTAGAATGATATAGAGCCCAAAACCTTCTTTTCATCAACTGAAAAAAAAATTGCGTAAATTCCTTTCCAAATGTTCTGCCTGCTGTTGAACTGATGCTGAACTGTATGTTGGTAATAAGTAGATACACCGGCAATCAAAACAAGTTTAAAACAGAGCTTGCGCTCGATTTTGATTGGTGGATTGCTGCGTGATTGACCGTTTACATTTTTATCCGCTCGTAAATAAAAAGGAACGACTGATTTTGAGTTGAGTATAAAGTAAGATATCTGACTTTGAAATGTAGTGAAGTTAAAGTAAAAGTCTCCCCAAATGGAAATATTTTAGTAAAATACAGATACATGAAAAAGCTAGTTGAGTACAGTAACAAATTATGTTTACTTCATTACTGTCTACTACTGAATATTATTATTATTATCATAATTATTAATATTAAAATTATTCTATTAGGGATTTATGGGAACCCGGAGCAGCACTTGTAATTCTTTCCATCATCATCCTCATACAGAAACATGAGGTAAAGTGGTAGCTCAGTAGTAAAGCTGTTAAATCAGATGACATCTGATCAGAAGGTCTTGAGTTCAAATCCCACCAACCTTAATCCTCAACTGCTCAGGGGCATCAAATAAGATCAGGTCTGTCAAATGCCATAAACGTAAAGGAGAAAGTTCTGCGTTGCAAATTACTCAAAATGGGAAACAGTTCTTGCAAATTTGCTCGAATGCTGTAAGACTTTTTGCTTTGCATGTCTCGAGTCCAAACCACTTAAAACTTCAATAACTAGTCACTTCAAAATGCACAAAGTGAACAGATGGTGCAAAGCGATGCAGAACAGGGGGAGGAGTGTTAACGCAGCTCTGGGCTCACAGGCAAAAACAGAACTTGAGAACTCCAAAGTATAATGAAAGAACTTTCTAAAGATTCACCTCTACATCCTGCATTACATCTTCTGCTACATTGGATAGGGAGAAGCAGAACATATGGAAAGAAAGATAGTGGAGGGCTGAGAAGACAGAGATTTTGTCTGTATTTCTTATTTTCCAGTATGACTGGATTGACTTTGTGCATCAGTCTCAAGTGAAAATCAATTTCTTTACTGAAACAATTGAGTGAGAAAGCTGTCATTCAAAAGCAACTTTCCTAACCAAGAAGAATCTTCTATTATTGTTTAATTTCAGTGCTTCAAGCTTGTGAAAGTCAGCAATTTCTCATGAAGCCTTTCTAAAAAAAAAATAAGCCCCAAAACCTCCCTCGAAAACTTTCAAGAATTGACTCCATTGTAAAACTTTGGCAGATCGAAAACAGAAGTGTGATGCAAGTTCTTTCCTGTTCTTTTTTCACAAGCTGGACATGTGCTTATATACTTTATCCAATAGTTTGTGGACACCTGACAATCACACTCATATGCTGTTCTTCCCTGAACTGCTGCCACAAAGCTGGAAGCACAGAATTATTGAGCATGTCTTTGTCATTGAAACTACTATAAAATATTACATTTCAGTATCACACTCTCTCAATGTCCAATACAGACTATGAGGACACGGCTTTTTAAAGCTGGACTGGTAAAACACCAGTGACCTGAACAGAGCTCCTGACCTCAATCCTTATGAACATCTTCAAACAAATAGCCAGCATCCATGCTAGACCTCACCAAAGCTCTTGACACTGAATATCTCAAAGTCAAGTTCCACATGTATGTTCACCAAGCACATAAGGAGGTGTCACAGGTCCGCATACTTTCAGCTCAATAGTGTATAAAATTTCATGGCCCATTCAATATTAGTCAAGGTTTATTGAAGCTAGTCTAAGCTAGAAACTTCATATAAATCCATGAGCCATAGGATTAATATATATGGCTGAAACATCCACCCCCCCACCCCCCACGTCAACACACTTGGGATATTTGATTGAAATGAGAGCAGGGAAAAGGTAATGACATCATTAATCACAGTTGGATGTTTTATAATTAAGTCAGATAATTTTGTACATCAACGGCACTTGACAGATCACAGCACAGAGAGGACACTATTGAATATCTGTCTTTATTTCTGGAAATGGTCTCTGGTGCTGGATGATCAATTAGGGACTATTCGAATGGAGGGCTTAATTAATTCTCACATTCCCCACCACCATGCGGTAGGTTTTTTAGCTCCAGAGCTTCTCTAGCACAAGCTGATTGATGCTTGATGTGATGGCGATGCCTTGCTCATAGCTGTTTTTTTTCAGTGAAATACCATGACCATGAAAGCTTTTTGCCGAGTGGGATTTTCCATCACAGTCTCTTTACTGTGACAACATGCTGAATGGTTTCTTGCGGCTGGAATTAATCTTAAGGGATTTCAGGGCTGAAATTCTAATCACATCATGCCAACTGGGTATTCATTCTCCCAGAATATGTCACCTGCATCTGCTAAGCTTAAGAGTTCAAATGAAAACTTTTTCCAAGAACCCAAACTTTCTCCTTGGCCTATTGGTTTGTTTCTACAGATGCTTGGTGTGTACAGTTTTATGAACTTTTTATCCAAACATCCATCCATCTATCCATCCATCCACTATTGATGATCTATCTATCTATCTATCTATCTATCTATCTATCTATCTATCTATCTATCTATCTATCTATCTATCTATCTATCTATCTATCTATCTATCTATCTATCTATCTATCTATCTATCTATCTATCAGCTGCAAACAAAGGCAATCTTATGTCAATTTGTAAATGTAAAAAGTTATCTTAGATCAAGACACTAACAACAAATCTTCAAGTCCTATAAATTCTGATGTGGGGCATATTTGGTTCGGACCAGTTTGTCCAGCACATCCCACAGAAGCTTGATCGGATTGAGATCTGTGGAATCGAGATGCCAAATCAACACTTTAAATATTTATATTCCCTCAATCATTTCAGACAACTTTTGGTTGAGGCCTCTGCCATTAAAGAGTACAATTGCCATGTTCTTGGCCTGCAACAATGGTTAAGTAGGTAGTACAAGCATCAATGGACCTTGGGTGCACATTGATCTGACATGAATTCAAGGGTTTTCCATCTTTAGACCGATTTTTGTAGGTCCTAACCACTTCATACCTTGAACACCCCATAAGACCTGCCAATTTGATGGTGCCTGACAGATTCGACTGGGGAAATGGTAGTTCAGTGGTTAAGGCTCTGGGTTACTGATCAGAAGGTCAGGGATTCAAGCCCCAGTATCACCAAACTGCCACTTTTGGCTGCCTCTGTGCTCCAGGGGTGCTGCATCACTTCTGAGCTTCCCAACATTGCTGTGATATTTTAAGAAATAATTTCACTGTGCTTTAATGTACATGCACAAGATAAGCAGTGTTCAGGTAATAAGATAATCACATAATCGAATTTATTTCTCTGGCAGTGGTTTGTATTTCAGGGCTTATTAGTGTAAACAGATGCTTGTAAAAACATATTAATCTAGTAATAATTGAAGCTGCATTCCGATATAATAAAATAACTGTGCTATCAACTCTAACCATTCTAACGATATCTAACCGTGTAAGTTCTCTGGCATCAGGCTGATGTATTGCCTCAGCCTGCAGCAGACCTGAACGTCAAATATTTGGACTGAAACAGAAAAAACAGATGAGAGACACTGGTTTCATTCCTCACCTCTCTACTACAGCTGTGTCAGCATTACACAGCAGTCTGCACCACTCCAATAGCTCAATCCGATTAGCTGTTACAGCCACAAGCGGTCTTCTGACACCACTGTGAGCTTGAACAGTCAAACGCAGCTCTTTGCTAATCAAACACACAAGCTGCAGGAGATTAGAGACATATCAATGGAGCGTTATTTACTCAATCAAAAAGGATCGAACTGGCAAACGTAATTTGCAGAATTAGTAAAAGTGTTTGATTGTATAAGTAGTTAGAGAAGAACTCCATTTAATATATTGCATGTGAACAGGTTTACATGTTATGTTGCCTATGTAAACAATGTACTATGTAATATGTAGACACTTCATATAAGTCCATGAGCCATGTTTGAAATTGTTTTAAAAATGATAGAAATTATTGTGAATCATAATACAGTGGAACCCGGTTATCTCGCCCTCGGTTACCTCGACAACCCTATTAAGTCGACGTTTTTGAAGTGGAACCAAATTCTCGCTTTGTCTAAGCATTTTTTATCGGTTATGTCGACTTTTTTATGTCGCCGAACCCTGATATCTCGAGCACAAGGGGGGAAAAATTTGCCATTTAACGTCGGTTATCTCGGTGCAGCCGCAGAAGAACTCGCTTACAGATGCTCCAGGTGTTGTATTGTATACTGGTAAATCTCTGCTGTTAGTTAGTGCACATATGCCTTTTGTTGTTAAATGTTATGCGATGAACGGGAGGCGAAATTAGAAGCGCGGCGCTGAACAGCACACGGGAGAACGTGGGATGAGCAGCAAAAGCATAGAATGAACACCAGGAGGATCGGGGGGAATCCGCGATGCGCTTTGGGAAGAAAAGAGCAGCCGTTGAGAGAGTGCCGGTGGGAAGACACGTACCGGGATACGCATGAGCGATAACAACGACCGCCGTGAACCAACATATACCACCAATAACGGACGGTGAGTGTGTGGAAGTTTAAATAGGAGCTGGTGATGATGATAAACGAGCACCATATGTGCGCGATTGAAGCCGGGAGCTTCAGAGAAAGCGGCCGAGAAAACACCTGACACGCTGAAGGGGGCGCCGAAGGGGGCGTGGCAGGTGGATTCCTGACAGTTAACAAACATGTACTGTATGTATTTTTATAGCATGCCTTCAACAAACAAATCGCGGCAACGCTGTTGTGTAAAAAAAGTTGGCGGGATATGTTACCCAGCAAGTGAACATTTTGTCCTCAAAGTTGACGTGTTAGAAGCAGGAAAAATGGGCAAGGGTAAGGATTTGAGTGAGCTGGACAAATTGTGACGGCTTGACGACTGGGTCACAACATCAAAACTGCAGCTCTTGTGGGATGTTTCCGGTCTGCAGTGGTCAGAATCTATCAAAAGTGGTCCAAGGAAGGACCAGTGGTGAACCAGCGACAGGGTCACGATCGGCCGAGGCTCATTGATGCGCATGGGGAGTTAATATATAATATTAGAAGTTATAGAAGCTAGTGAGCCTTTATATGTGCATGAACCGTGGGTGTGAATTTTGTGATGTTTTTTTAATTACAGGTTAATATAAATCATATTATCGAGTATCAGTAGAGCACAGGTTTCCTTTCCTCTGAAAGTTGTTCCTCTCATGTTACCTCAAGGAGTTTTCCCTTGCTTTAACTGACATGTCCATTCGGGGATATACACTATGTTGTAGTAAATTATATAGTTACATTAAAATGAATATCTTGAACACAATCAAATCACTAAAAATTATAAACATTTACTGAGTTTATTCAGATTTGACCAGGAATCTGAGGGAAAAAAGTTTCAAAAGTTTCTAGTTCTTTCCAAACAAAGAACTTATACAGAAACATGTACATCAAACCTTCAAGGAGTCCATGAACTTGACTTACAGCTACAGCCAATTTAATTCAAGGACACAACTCGACTTAACCAGGTGTCACTTGCAAGAAAAAAAATCAAGGTTGTTCCTTTAGTTGGAATTCATTGGAAATGGAAAAAAAAAAAACATAAATAAATCTCACATTGTTCTTCAGGCTTTGAGACGGTTCTCACTTTAAAAGGTAAGAAGCTACAATTTCAATACAAGAAAACATATTTACACAAACCCAACACGCACTGTTACACTCGCAGCACACATTATTTAGCTTATCAGATCTTCTTCTTCTTCCCTTAAGCGCACTCTTGAATTCTGTTTGACATTCATGCATGCAGAGCTCAAACAGCAGACTCGACAAATAAACAAATAAAAAAAAAGTGACAGACAGAACTTTTTATGTTAAGCAAAAGAAAAAAAAAAGGAAAAGAGTAAGGATTTTCAATGAATCAGTTAGCAGAGCTTGTTTACAGACTTGAAGACGGGAATTAATTGGGAACTAAATGATGCAGGGAGAAAATCAATGCATTGGAAGCTTCAGTGGGGATAAAAATCCTGAAAATTAAGCATTCAAACAAGTTCGTCAGTTACCCTGCCAAATCCGATGTCCTGAAACTTTCAGTGGTGTCCTACCTGGACCCATCCACCTCTTAATACCATTATTATGATGCCAGGGGCATAGAAACGATCAATATAAAACAAAAAAACAGTATAACAGAGCACTGCATCACATACTGGTATCTTATACAGCAAGAATAAATGGCATTATTTAAGTAGGAAACCCAGTTAACACAATTCAAAACATCCAGCAGAAGCATCAATATTAACTTAGGGAAATACGTTTTTTCTGGGGATTTGAAATGAAGACAAATTGCGTGTTTTTGTCCAGCTTTTCTTGAAAGGTCCATCTTGAAAATGGCCTTGCAACTATATCTTCTACCAAATTAATTTCCTCTTCTCTGTCAGCCATCGTGGAATGAAAAGCAGTCATTAAATCTACACGAGTATATTTAAACTTGCAGTTTGCTAGCTTTATTATCGTACGCCTGCTGGATGGCCCAGGTGTCACAACTCGAAATCTGATTGGTTGAAGCAACAGCTTCAAGCAGCATGAACTTCAAGATACAGACGTCTGTATATGTTGATACCAAATGACTATTTAATGTTTATATTTTATTATAAACGTAGAGTGTTTTTATTCATTTAATTTTTTTTATTCATCTGATCTCTTGTATATTTTAAATATTTTGTAACCATTAAAAAATATTCAGTTTATTTAATCAAATAATTTTAAAATTGCTTAACAAGTAATAAGCTTAACTATACTGTTACTAGATAGACGGACGGACGGACGGACGGACGGACGGACGATAGATAGATAGATAGATAGATAGATAGATAGATAGATAGATAGATAGATAGATAGATAGATAGATAGATAGATAGATAGATAGATAGATAGATAGATAGATAGATAGATAGATAGATAGATAGATAAAAATTATTCTGATAATAATTTCCATCCATGCTCAAATCCATGCATCGTAAACTTTTGTCAGAACACAGACAAGTGGAAACTCCAGACTCCAACAACTACTGCGACATCAAAATATGGCAGCCATGAAATTCAAATCCCAAACTACACACACACACACACACATACACATACACTCTCATTCACAAAATCTCTACACATTACCATTCATTGTGACCTCTATTATTTTACTAAGCCTTTTATTTCAAGGTTGATTTGGTGTGTTTGTTTCCAAGCATTTTGAATAATTAGAGTATAAAATTTTAACAATGCTATGCTATTGCGTACGCAAGGCACATAAACACAAGTGAATAATTGAATAAGTAGTACATAATTGAGGTGTGGGTGAAAATGTGTTCCTTCATATCAACAAGGTTGAGTCAAAGCGTGTGAGGGTATTACAGTAAGGGGACGAGCCCCTGCACCCTTATGACATTAAGGAACGAAAAAGGAAAAAATAAAAAACAATCCAGCCTGATTTAGTAGTCTGGAGAGTTTCTTACTTTTCATATGACCTTTGCCACTTCCTCTTTAGCATTTCGAACACGACTCGCCCATTATGTGTGTTAAACAGCTGACAGGAAGGATGATAAACTGGTTTGTAGATGGAAATGTGGGGTTAAGAGAGAGAGAGAGAGAGAGAGAGAGAGAGAGAGAGAGAGAGAGAGAGAGAGAGAGAGATGAGGTGGAGGGAACTCAGGTGTGGCAACATTTAGGATGATTCTTGTACTATGGACATTAACGAGGTAAATTAACTGCATGGCAACAGTGTATGCTGAACTATATATTTTAAAGAATTTAGATTCAAGATTTAAGTTTATTGTGAAAGGGGCTTTAAACAGTGATATTATTTCATATCCCATTGATGATATCCCAGGATGCAGTGGGAAGCTGGGGTCAGGGTGCGGGTTCAGCAACGATACAATGCCCCTGAGGCACAGGGGGTTGGGGGCCTTGCTCATGGTAGCAGCTTGGTGATGCTCTCTAATCAGTAACCCAGAGCCTTAATCACTGAGCTTCCCACTTCCTCCCAAAGGATTAAATCTGGATATGAGATATAGGGTTAATCAGGATATACTTTATTGAATCGAGATAAAAGATTTAGAACCAGGATACAAGATATAGAATCAGGATATAGAAATAATCAGGGTATAGGATTCGGAATCAGGATATAGAATTAATCAGGATATAAGATTTACAAATAGTCAGGGCAAATATTCTAGAATCTATATAAAATATATAAAATCAGAATATACAATTAATCAGGTTATAAGATATACTGTAGGTTTAATCAAAATATAGAATATAGAAAATATGATTAACCAGAATATTGGATACTGTATAGAATCAGGATATAGGACTAATCAGGATATAGGAATAATAGGAGGATAGAGGATGTGGAATTAGGATATAAAAAATTCAGGGTATAGGTTATCTGCTGAATATATGATATAAAATCAAAATCAAATCAAATCAAATCAAATTTTATTTGACACATGCAGTGAAATGCTTTTTTACGACGGTCCGGCATGAGGGAATAGGATGGGGAGAAAAATAAAACAAAGAAAAAGAAGGCAGATAAATAAAGTATAAAACCTATATAAAAATAAGAATATATAAAGATATATGTGAAATATATATGAGAGAAAAGATGTATATACAAAATATGCTTATGGCAGTATGCAGTAAAACAGTAAATAATTTAAGGTGGTTTTGTGATTGTCCATAAAGTGTCCGTGTGCGGTATGGTGTGGTGTAAAGTGTCTGTGTGCGGTATGGTGTGGTGCAAAGTGTCCGTGTGCGGTATGATGTAGTGTAAAGTGTCCGTGTGCGGTATGGTGTGGTGTAAAGTGTCCGTGTGCGGTATGGTGTGGTGTAAAGTGTCCGTGTGCGTTATGGTGTGGTGTAAAGTGTCCGTGTGCAGTATGGTGTGGTGTAAAGTGTCCATGTCCGTGTGCGTTATGGTGTGGTGCAAAGTGTTCGTGTGCGGTATGGTGTGGTGTAAAGTGTCCGTGTGCGGTACGATGTAGTGTAAAGTGTCCGTGTGCGGTATGGTGTGGTGTAAAGTGTCCGTGTGAGGTGTGGTGTGGTGTAAAGTGTCCGTGTGCGGTATGGTGTGGTGTAAAGTGTCCGTGTGCGGTACGATGTAGTGTAAAGTGTCCGTGTGCGGTATGATGTGGTGTAAAGTGTCTGTGTGCGGTACGGTGTGGTGTAAAATGTCCGTGTGCGGTATGGTGTGGTGTAAAGTGTCCGTGTGCGGTATGGTGTGGTGTAAAGTGTCTGTGTGCGGTATGGTGTGGTATAAAATAAAATGTAAAGTGCACTGTGCTGTGCGAATCCAGAGTTTAAAGTGTCGTGGTGCGAAAAGAGATATGTGCAGAGAAAAAGTGCGATAATGGAGAGAGTGGGTCAGTTTTTTCAGGATAATCAGAATACAATATATAATCTATAGGATTATCAAGATATATGATATAGAATTAGCATATAGAATAGGATATAGGATTAATCAGGATCCAAAAAATATAGTTCGGTTTATATTGAGTAGTTGATATAATGCATTATATGCACTGCAGTGTTTTAGGGTGTAAAGATAATAAAGTTTAATATGCGTCTCAGAATTCCTGAAATGAATCAATCAACCCTGTGTCCCAAAAAAATGTGATACCACGGTTAAAGAATAATCTGTATTCCTTCCGTGTTGATTATCAATTATGCCAATTACAAACCGATATTTAAAACCCCGAACTCATGTGAACAGAATGTGACACATCCGAATACATCAGTATTTAAAGATAAAAGAAGAGTGCATTTGCAAAAGCACGCCCTTGCATTCAGATCCTCCAGTGCTTGTTTTGTGTTGCTGCTTGTTTGACATGATGAAGTGCTCTAAAGAACCGCTTGCAAATGAGAAACAGACACATGCGTGTTATTTCCCACTACAAACTGAATGGGAACTTTTTCAACACTGCGGAATGTCATTATTAATCCCGCAGCCTTTGAGGCCCAGTAACAAGGGCTTTAGAGTGTTAAGGAAGTTATGCGGCTCGCAATGCCTTCAAAGCCATAGCACAAATCCACAGCCAGATCCTTAGCTTTTGATAGGCATATAGGATAGAAATTCATGCAATAAAACCCAAGAGTGAGAGTTGTGGAGTTGTGTAGTTGGGTAGTTGTGTAAATGCTGTGGTTATTATAAGTCCATATGATAACATATTGTTAATAATTCTAACACAAAGTTAATATTTTAAGCAAGCTGGTGGCCACAAACTGTATAAATTAAGCCCAAAATAATATTTTTCTACAGCAGTTAAAGAAAAAATACCAACAAACTAATAAAAAAACACAAACAAAACAAATATGCCAAAAAAGACAACCACAGTACATGCACAAGTACAAATGACAATATAATGACAAAAAAAATATCAACAGAAGGAAAACACATTATGGAACATGACAATATCAATAATGATAACACAACAAAAGTGAAAAAAAAGAGAAAATAAGAATAACAGTAATTCCAAGTGTAGCAGGAGAAAAAAAGAATAAACCAAAAATTAGAACTATACACTAAAACTTGTCCTTAAAACTAATATTAAGAAAAAATGACAAGAAAAATGTCAGCTTCAACAGATATAGGGTTACAGCATTAAATAGTTTATTATAGTCACATGAGGATGGGTTCTCTTTTAAACTTGGAGATTTTCCTTGCCACTGTTACCACTGGCTCACTCATTAGGGAGAAACGTATAGGGATTAACTTATGATGCTTACATGTATATTTCCAGTCTTTTTAAATCTGCTTTGGAACAATGTTCATTGTAAACGAGAAAAATATCCTATAAGCAATGATACAAAAATACAACTAAAACATTGAAGGAAGAAAATGACAATACCGATGACATGAACAGAATAGGAGTTGGTAGGTCAGTGGTTAAGGCATTGGAGTTCAAATTCCCGCATCACCAAGCTGCCACTTCTAGGCCCTTGGGAAAGGCCCTTTATCCTCAACCCTGTTAGTTGCTCTGGATAAGTGTAAACTAAATGTAAACTACAGAGGGTGAGGGGGTTGATAAGGAGGATATCGTCTGTAAAAATTGACTAAGGGTCAATGATATTGTAAAGATTGTGTAGCATTGTCAGTTAACACCATGTGAAGGCTCCTATAGCCATCTATTTCAATATTCATTCTTGTGAATGTAAAGTGGAACCTCGCGATACGAACGTCCCCGAATATGTACAGTTCAGAATACGAATCGTCATACGGCAAAATTTTCCTATCGGTTTACGCATAAAAATTCAAAACTCGCAGCCGGTATTTTGAGGGGATGCTGGTTCTTCCGTCACGCAACCCACACGCTTTCCCGCCTCAGAAAGTTTAGCTAGCATCTTGAATTCATTGTGATAGCGCCGTCTTACCGCCGTCTTACCGCTGTTTATCGCTGTGTCTGTGTGTTTATCGCGGTGTCTGCACAATCATCACTCATCTCGATCCACTCCACCACCACTTATCTATTTATTATTATTTATACTCGCACCTTGTATTACAGTATAATGTTTACATGCTGTCTTGCACCTTTTGTTGTTTACTAGTCTGCGCTATACTTGTTTTTTTGTCTTTTGTCTTGTCTTGTGTTGTCTGTCTGCACTGTCGGTCTGTACTGTTTTTTGTTTGCACTGTTTGCACCAGGTTGCACTCGATGCACTTTATGTTTGTGTTGTAGCGCTATGCTGTTGTTGTTTTGTTGTTTAGTGTAGCACCAGGTTTCCGGAGGAACGTTGTTTCGTTACTATGTACCACTGTGTATAGTAAGATTGACAATAAAAGCCTCTTGACTTGACCTCTTGACCTCTTGACTTTGTTTTCGTTAATACTACAGTACAGTAGTCATTTTCTGAACAGTGTCGTATACACTATTATATCGTAGTGGAGATACTGAGTAGTTAAGATACTGTTTTCCTCTTTTAGATGTTAAGGCACCATTATTAAATACTAAATAATATTAGTCCATATTGGTTGTATTTGAATTTTTATATGAATATTTGGGGTCGTTCGGAACGCATTATCCCACGTTCCATTATTCCTTATGGGGAAATTTGTATCGTTATACACATTTTTCAGGGTGTGAATGGTGTTCCATTATTATTAGTACATAGTATTATTATTCATTAAATTAATCCACCCCATCTTACTAAACAATCATTACCCTTTCACCTCAGTAACCCTGTAGATACAAATTATTGCTTGGCTGCAAGCAAAATTCCAAAGGTTACTATTAAGCAATTGTTGAGTTCTTGAGGACAAACGCTCAAGTCCGACTCTACACTTTGGATTGTATAATACTTTACTTTGAAGTGAATAAAAAAAAAATTGTCTGCTAAACAAACATCGGAAGAGTGGAGCAGTGCTCATCTCCGCACAGCGAGATCAAACACAGTCCTCTCATTACATTACAATGAGTCTCAATTTCCAAGCCGCATCATGGGCCAAATCAAGAACAAGAGGCCTTATTATCTACTCATCACTTCCACATGAAAAGGAAGATTAACAATAATATTCTGGTGCTGCGCAGAATAGGGGATTCTTAAATTATCCTTACAGTCATGAAAAACAATGCTGTGATGGAAATGCTGTGAGTGGATGGGATGGTTTAAAAATGCACATAAAAAAGAAAACAGTATACAAACCTCCTTTTCTTTGCCTGAACAAATATGCTACAGTTTATTGCACATAGTAACAGACTATGCTGGAGGTGGTGGGGTGGGCGGTGAAACCTGATATAATTTTAGCCCCTTAAATAGTGTAATGAAACACAAAGAATATATTGGTATTAAAACATTTTTTAAATCAACTCATTATTTCAAATGTAATTTCAATATTTTAATTAGTTAATTATTAAAATTATATATAAGAAATATATATTAAAAGTTGAACTTTTAAAGTTTTTATATATATATATATATATATATATATATATATATATATATATATATATATATATATATATATATATATATATATATATACACACTATATGGACAAAAAGTATTTGGTTCTTCTCCAAACTTTTTTTACCATTAATCTAAAGGCACACATTTTAAAGGCACAAACGTAAATGTAAAATGTAATGTCTTTAGATTTGGTATAATACAATATTGCATTCGCTTAAACTTGGAAACCCAAACCTGTTCCAGCATGGCCTGCTATAGAGCTCTGATCTCAATCCTTTTGAACACCTTTGAGATAAATTGGAACGCTGACTGCACCCCAGGCCTCCTCACCTGTCTACATCAGTACCTGACTTTACTAACACCCTTGTGGCTGATGAACACAAATGTTCACAAGCACACTCCAAAATCTAGTGGAACATCTCCCCTGAAATTAGGACTAAATGTGGAATGTGATGCTCAAAAAAGCACATGCCGTACTTATGACCAGGAGTCCGCAATCTTGTGGCAATATTGTGTAACTATATTTTGCTCAATATGAAGGATTTTATTTATTATCAGTTGAAATAAAGTGACTATTTTTCTGAACCAAACTAAAACCCTTGCACTATAAACTCCATCGTGACCAACACTGTGTAAAATTGCCATTTTGGAGCAGCAGGTTGCATGTTACTTTCAAAGAAATCCCAACCAGCTAGCTCAGATCTCACCAAGCTAATTCAAGCTGTTCCAGATTGATGCTGTTCTTTGTGGTAACAGTTTGGAGAAGGATTCTAACAACACCCAAGTGATCAAATCGAATGTAACAACCTCCAAGAAATGCCCTAGCAACCACCTGGGATAGCATAAAAACATCCTAGCAACACCCTAGTAACCAACTGTAATATTCAATACAATTCAATATTAATTTGTATAGCGCTTTTAACAATGAAAATTGTCTCAATGCAGCTTTACACAGATAATGTGGTAATAAAAATGAATCAGATGTTCTTTATAAGTATAAGTTTGTCCCTGATGAACAAGCCGGTGGCGACTGTGGCAAGGAAAAACTCCCTGAGATGGCATAAGGAAGAAACCTTGAGAGGAACCAGACTCAAGATGAAACCCATCCTCATCTGGGTTGCAGCGAATGTCCATTTATTACACATATGGCAGGAAAGGTCAGGTGTCCCGATACTTTTGTTGTATATAGATATATAGATGTAAATAGAACAACTAAGTAGGTTCTGCTGATGTACATGAGCTTCCATGCTGCATTCTCTCAACTCCAGATTCAGCAATTTCAGCTGAGCTACAAGGGGGAGGTGGTAGCTGAGGCTCTGGGTTACTGATAAGAAGGTTGAGTTCAAGCCCGGTATCAAGGCCGGGATCACCCAGCTGCCACTCTTAGGGCCCTTGAGCAAGGCCCTTAACCCTCTGTGCTCCAGGGGTACTGTAACTTGGCTGACCCTGTGCTCTGACCCCAGATTTCTTACATCATTGGGAATATTGATATGAGAAGAAAGACTTTAAAAAAGTCATTTTTTTTAAATAGGTGCACCTCATAAAAGTGTAATATATATGATTAACAGTATAGATGAAAAGTACTGGCAGTTAGAAGTTGTAACCTGTATATGCATATTTATAACCTGTAAATATTTACATGGACAACTTGGGACACTTTTTCAATGATTCATGAGTGTCATGAGCTGAGCTTCAGCCGAAATCACGTGAAAACATTTTCTACCAGAGACCCACTGACTATTATGTATAATATATGACCGGGTCCAGATACACCAAAGGCTTTACTTCCATTATACTGTTGCCTTGCAGACATGTCTGACAAAATTATACCTGCTGTCAGATATCAAACCTGCAAACCAATTCTCCAGGGAATAGGTTGAGGGTAAAATATGAAAAATGTTTAACTGGCTCATAAAGGACTAATTAGGCATGCTATGAAAAAGAAAAAGAAGAAATATATAAAGAATATAAAGGATGTATGTAATTAGTAATGACTTTTCATGCAAGTCAAGAGAAAAAAAAACATTATTCAAATGTAACACCTTGGCATAGTGATCAATAGTACATTTGTGCTGGCAGTTTTCCCGGAAACATACTCGAACACGATCTTTATCACGAAGGTACAAATTTACAACAATGTCAAATCCGAGAGGAATAATCGTACACCTGTTTTGATTCACTGCATCCGCGTGCAAGACTGCAAATGGATGATTTGATCTTTCAAGAAAATGCATGGTCAAAATGATCTGTGGTGAATAAACATGCTGTCATAAAAAAAAGTTATCAATGACACGGTGGTTTGATTGGGCCAAAGTAAAACACTTACTCATGTCATCATCAATTTCTAATAAAAAGCACAAACGGAAATCTCTTGAAGGACATTTCCATTTACTTTTCATCCATTGGTTGTATTTGTACACATTTGCTAAGATGTTTTAAAGTGTGGTTGTGATTTTTTTTTAGAAGATCATAATTATGGTTGCCACATAGCAATGCTCCAGAGTGCATTTCTGTTCTATAGGGAACAGGTAGTGGTGAGTGGTCAGGAGGTCATGCAGAACAAACCATTGGAGCTACTGACATGAAACCTGGCTATTAAATGGATGCTTGAGGATTCTAACAACACCCAAGTAAACAAATAGAATACAACAACCTCAAGAAGTACCCTAGCAACCACCTGGGATAGCATAACAACCACCTAGCAACACCCTAGTATTATCCAGAAATATTCTGGTAACCAACTAGAATATGATCACTTAACTAAGACCACAGACCAACCTGTGATAGCATAGCAACAGCATAGCAACACTCTAGCAACACCCCTTAAAAGACTTTGGATTACATAGAAACCATACAGCAACACCCTACCAATCAATTGGGATAGCATAGCAAATACCTAACAACCAATTAGAATATGATTATATCCACCAACCAACCAAAACAAATACCATATAAAAGATCTGGGATAGTAAAGCAACAATATACCAACCAACTTGTTTAGTATTGAATCTACCTAACAACCAACTAGAGTATTATAGCAACCACCTAGCAACACTCTATCCCCCAACCACCTAGCAGCAACTAACAACCAAGCTACACCCTAGCATCCAGCTGGAATAGCATAGCAACCACATAGTTACACCCTAGCAACCAAGTTGGTTAGTCTTGAAACTACCTAGCAACAAACTAGTATATGATAGCAACCACCTAGCGACACCATAGCAGCCAACTGGGTTAGTATTTCAACTATCTAGTAACCCCCCTGAATATGATAGCAAGCACCTAGCAACACCTTAGCTCCCAACCACATAGCAACAGCCTAGCAACCAACTGGGCTAGTGTTTCATCTACCTAGCAACTACCTAGCAACCAACTGCAACTAGAGCTTAGAACTAATAAACAATATTATAACAAACAGCTTGGTTAAGTTGATACTACCTAGCAAACCAAATTATATATGCAAGTAAACTTCTTAATTCAAAAACCTCCTGCGTCCTTCTTAATTGATTTCTTGGATAGCACCCTAAGATCTGTCACTTTCTGAAAGCTGCCAAATGATAATCACTCTCCAGGTCATCAGTCTGAAGGACGTAGGATTGAGGCGTTGAAGATCTTGAGGAGACATAAATGAACATTTCCTCAAGGCAGCATCCTCCAGTTGGTTAATTTTATTCAGACAGCAAGTTGAAAAATGTAAGCTGATTAGTTTTAGCTTAAAAAAGGGAGCCTTTTGTACTTGAAACCAGCGCTAGGGATTATAAAGTCAGTTCCAGCCAAAAAGAAGTTAATTACTTGCAAGTTTTGAAGTGGAACTGATTGTGGAAGGAGAAGAGAAAATGCTGCATCATCTGAAGTTCTGAAAAGTTCTGAGTTATTCATTTTCATCCAGAGAGTGAACTGTTTCTAACAAATTACACTGCTCGGGTTTCATTATTAGACTTATAAACATACTGGACATGTCCAAGTGGTTCCAGATACCAATGTAGAGTCAAGTAAATTTGAATAATAATTCATTAATAATTACATTTAATTCATATATGATAAGATTTGGAGTAAAATTAAAATGAACTATTTGGGGCCATCAATCTTCTGGCTAGCACTTCATGCCGAAATATATGTATACCATGTCTCTCTCCTGATTCTCTCCTGTTTCTCATTTATAAGCAAAAAACAGGAAATTCAAACTGATGTTATCAACGATCAGACTAAATTATATAGAAAACCATTTCACATGAATTCAATGCAAACGCTTTCTAATGAAATGAGTGTTGGGTCAGTTGGGAAATCACGCCGTATTGTAATGTTAATGTAAAATTACGTTGAGTGCGTGTTCAATAGAAAAGTTATTAGCAGGTGGGTTTTTTTTTTTAAATCACGACTGAATAGAAGTCACTCACATGGGCGAGGTATAATAGTTACAGATAGCACACGTTACACTTGATGGCTTCAACAGTATCCTTGCGAAATCCTATTATGCGATATATATATTGTATTGACAAAAGTTTGCGGATACCTGATTGTAGGATTTGCACGTACTTTTTAAACATCCCAGTTTTTTGCTGATATAATAAACTTTGCTGATATAATAGTGAAGATGTTTCACTAGATTTTGGAGTGCAAAGGGCATTGTGAAAGTGCAGTGAAAAGACATTAAACATACTTATTTTAAAATTAAGTTGGTATTCTGCCAATAAATGTGATCTTTATTTCTTCCCAAAGCTTCACATCGCTATTATGATAGTAAAAAGTAAAAAAATAAATAAATAAATATATAGCAGATGCATAAGCACATTTAAACATAAAATAAACACTCATTCATTTTAAAGGCACTAATTTTATTTGCGCGTGATTAACGCATTCAACCCATTTCTGTTTGACCGGGTTTATTAAAAATATAAAGAAATAAATATAAAATAAGCTAAATTAAAAAAACACGCAACACACATTTATTCACAACATCCTTTCTTTACTCAGATATAAAAAAACTATTATAAAGTCCAGCAAAAAATATATTTTTTAATCACAACATTTGTTTTACTGATACGGCAAGTTTTAAGTCAAGCTCCATGCATAAATCCGGCATTTAAAACCGTCCGTGTGGAAACATAAAAGTTCCTTTTAACATAATAATTACTTCAAAACATTTACAAGAATATTTTGTCTTCATGCTCTATGTTGAGTTTGGTTTCACGAATAATAAACATATATTTGCATATATTATCTATAGTTTTTCTATGCCTATGTTGATTAGAGTATTAAAAATGTAGAAAAGATAAAAATGTGATTAAGTTGCGATTAATCACGAGTTAACTCATGACAATCGTGCGATTAATCGCAATTAAATATTTTTACCATTTTTAATTTGGCATTTCTAAAGGAGGATGAGAGAAAATAACTGCAGAATTCAAGGGAGTAATTTGACACACAGCCCCCTTGTCTGATCGTTATCAGGCACTTTAGATGTAACATTTAGGTGCTGAAAATTAAACCTTTGGTGAGAGACTGTGGGGTCAAGTCGAGAGCCACCTTCGTCATGAACATCAGGTATGACATTTTAAAGGTGCAGACTTATTTATAGAAATCTTTGTTCAGTGATAGAGGGGAGGAACTCAGGAATAGACATTAAAGGAAGAGAGAGAGAGAGAGAGAGAGAGAGAGAGAGAGAGAGAGAGAGAGAGAGAGAGAGAGAGAGAGAGAGCGATGGGGGGTGCGGAGAGCACTCTAGGTTTTATTAGATGGATTATGGATAGCCACACCGAGGAACTCATTTACATTCTATCAGTGGGGAAACCATGGATTAATAGTTATATGAGATCAGGCAGTTTTTTTGCCTTCTCTTTCTCTTTTTCTCTGTCCGTCTCGCTCTGTGGCAAATGAACTGTGCTGTTGTTCTCTGTGACTGGACAGCAGTATAAGTGCCCTGTTAACCCACAAAATCAGATCGAATGAATTACAAAGTAGCTCTTTTCTCCTGCTAAACCCCCCCACCCCCCCAACCCCCCCCAAACCACACACACACACACACACACACACACACACACACACACACACACACACTAAATTACTCTCCTTCTGCCTCTTGCACTCGTTCAATATTATGCATCAGAAATCTTCCAATATGAGCTGGTGAAGTCTTTTCGAGAATCCAGGATTTTTTTCTTTTTCTTTCTCCCTCTCTGTCACGCCAGTTTTTTTTTTCTCTGTACCATTTTTTATTCAGACTAAGAGTCTTCAATCCCTCAGATGTCTGTGTAGCTGTGGGTTTTCATTCCACCTTTTTAATCAGTTGATCTTTGGTCTTCAATTGACTATTAGTGTGGCTCTTATACTGATAACATTAAAGACCTCCGTCTTTACGGTTCTTTAACTAGTTCCTCGGAAGGAACCCTGAAAGTCAATTCCAATACAATGATTGTTTTTCAATAGTCTAGGGCTGAGTCTAGCATGTTTAATGACCATTATATGTGTGGCCTTCTTGGAAAACCTGTAATTGTAATATCGCTATTTCTATTTTATACTTTTCAAGATTTTAATAAAAAAAGAGGCCAATAATAGTAAAGGAACTGTCAAAATTTTGATCTCTTGGCTTGTTTTGCCAATCCTGTGCCCACTACGGACTCAGATTTCTGCTTTTCTGCTTTTGAAGCCTATCCACCTTTACATTTAATGTGCCTGGAGATGCTTTTCTACAACACAGTTAAAGAGAAAAAAAAAGTTGTTAGAGATATATAGTCTATATATAGTCTACCTGTTAGATGTTTTAAGGACAATGGTCCTTAGAGAGCTGTTTCTGAAATAACCAGTCCAACTGGCATTTATGCCATGACTAAAGTCACTGAGCTTGTGGACAATTGAATGGCCCAAACATTTCCTTCCAACAGGAAGTATATTATCAGAAATGCAGGGATTAGATTGAACAACAATGCATTTATTCCAGAAATGCATACTAAGTGTCTTGGCCAACTAAGTGCTTGGCCAACAACACTAACTCACGAACACAAACTCGCCAGTCAGAGTATATAACCGTAAACTGATGTTCTCTAAGCAGAATAGTTGATTTAGCCACTTTGTAATAACTTGCTAAGTCAGAAATCAGCAGGTCGCAGATGTTGTTGTCTTTGCTACCTCTGTTTATGAGCTTCTGTATAACAACAGACTACATAATCTACTAGATATAAATGATTTCAGGAAATGTCAGAGTTAATCAAGAATTTCACATTATTTGCCAAGCAGTAATCAATAAACAAATTTAGAACATATAACAGAAGCATATAAGAAAAGGTTAAACAACATGATTAAGCAAAAAACAAATATATTAACAATAACAATTGATTTGTAAACTGCAAAGAGTCATCATACCTGGCAATAGAGACACACAGAGACTGTGCAGGAAGTTCTGACTACAGATGCGTCCCTGAGGGTTTCACCAAATCTACATAACCACCAAAAACACTTAAATTTAAAGTAATAAAAGCTTTGCAAACCCTCATTGTTAACATGAGTTAAAACCAACACCTGGTCTTATCCGGGGCAACTCTCATCACATCATCTCATCACATCATAGGCCAGACTTTTGTCACCTTTTAATCACCTGGACCATGTCACCAGGAGAAAATGATGGGTGAAAGGGCAGCTAAACAAATGGCTTTCTCTCCTCAAATTAGACAGTTTATTGTTTTGTTGCATGGCAGTTCTCGGGGTCTCACCTCATGGAGAGATCTGACCATCGTTACAACTGTAACCTTGAGAAAAGGTAAAAGTAGACTCCTCAATGCAGACCAAAGAAGGCCAGTTCTTTCAGCTCTGCATTATTGAGATAATGGTTAAAATGACTAAAGCGTTTCGAAAGCCTTTTATCTACTAAGCCACCCTATAGCATTTTATTTAGAAACACTTTGACTTTCCCTTTATAAGTTCTAAGGTTCACCTTCCCCCCCCCCCACAATATTTCTCTTTTATTGTTCAAAGACAAGACTGCAGTCAGTGATTGACAGGCAGAGGCAACTGTTAATGTATAATACACTCTTTAGGGGTTACATACTGTAGAAGAGAAGTGCACACATTCATTTCCACGCCACATTCCTTGGACTTGGGCAAATCCCAATAAGCAATATGAATGATGTAATACCAGTGTAAACATGTGTCACTGCCCAACCCAATGCTGGGTTAAAGTGGCCCTGAATCCAAATTAGTTTTTAGTTTTTTCGCACATAGCTTATAGTTTAGATAGTATAGATGTGATACTATTGTTCTGTATATCTAAAAATAAAACCATTAAACAACTTGCAGGTATTTCCATTTGATAGTTCCTCACTTCCAGAAAACCATTAACCGAATGTCCTGCTCCTTGATGTGGGTCTTACTCTGCAGCAGCAGCGTGGACGCTTGGTTTTTGCATTTCCACTTGTTTTATAATAAAAAAAAGATCAGAATTTTTTTCTCATAGCAAATTGTAAGAGGTTGTGCTTATGTGTCTGATATTTTCAGGGTCTTTAGTAACATGGCTTGGGAATACAATAGGTCTTTTATTCGGCATGACCAAAGCACACAATTCTTATGTTCTTTATACACCGGAAGTATGTCATGTTTAACCAGATTGCTAAACTACTGTCTTTTTTGTTTCGCATTAGTTAGGGTGGTGGGTGGTGGTAAACGTATCTGAAGCTGTTCATCTATGACTAGAATCAAATCGGTTTAGAATCCGTTTCACATGGGAACTGATGCTCTTTCTCTGGCATCCCACCAATGCTGTCTAGCACAGAGGTGAACACAATATTGATTCCTAATTAACATAAACAAGATGGGGGCAGAACAAATGAATAAACAGACATGCCCCAGGCAAACCCCCCTCACACACACACACACAAACACAGATACACACACATTCTACCCACTTTGTACCTGATTAAAATCTTGTCAAAGACTCATGGGCTTCCTGTTGGACAAAATCTACAGCACAAATGGATTCCAACAGACCGATCCACTATCATTCTGCCTCCGTTATGTCCCTCTCAGGCTCTACTTACATCTAATCAACAGGACCGAGCTACCTGAATTTAAACAAAACAAGATTTTTTTTTTTTATGTAATTTCCACAAATTTCTGAACTGAATATGGTGTCACTTACAGCTCCTGAGCTTTATTTCTACCAACACACGGCGAATCCGAGGATCTATTTAAAAGAGAATCTGTGATTCTTTGATTCAAAATGGCTCGTATTACATTACAATTACATACACTCGGTATACATGCATTTCAGTGTTTCCATAGCGGACAATACTAAACAGAACGTAGTACCATGCTCATAAAAATGTGGTGCATTGCTTTATCAAGCCATTTCAGCCAGCTCATGATAACTGTCAAATATTTTTCAACTCTGATTGCTTGCCATTGCATCTTCTCATGGGTGATGGAGTTCCTGAAGACTTTTTTACCAAAAAAAAAGAAAATCCCATAATTTTTTGACAGCTATTGTCTTGTTGTGTTGCACACTCATTAAATCCAAAAGAAAACACTTTCATCCCCATCCAAGGGAAACATAAAAGCGTGTATGTTTTTGCTGCTTTAAAAACCCAGCTATCAGACGCTCAAACCCTCGAGCTGAAGCTTTGGGTAAACATGATTAGTCTTGTGTTTTACTTTTATTGTTCAACAGTTTGTCGAGCGTGTTTTCGGAAACCGATGTTGCCAAACCAAACCATGCACTTCAATAAGGCTACAGTATGTTTATAAGGAAGACACACTGCAGGGACCTTGAAGAAAAAATATTTAAGACCCTTTTTTAATTACCAAATGGTTAGTACAGCATTGAATTAAATCTGCACTCCTCGCATCAAGGCTATTGAGCTGTCGAGGAGGAGGAGGATGCTGGTGGCAAGAATACTAGTGTTCATGAATACTATCTAAGTCTTGCAGGCATTTTTCTGTCAGCCATTACATATTTAGATGAACAAACAGTAACATGTGACCTAGTGGGAATTGCTCAAGGAGGAAGAGTTATGTATCGAGTTCATTAGTGTATAATATAAACAGTATGTAGTGTACAGTATCAGTGAGACAATATATATATATATGTACATATATGTACTAAGTTACACTTAGTTACTCTCTTTCCAAATGAAAAGGTCACGGTCATGAGTATTGAGGTTCCACTGTGCGTGTGTGTGTGTGTGTGTGTGTGTGTGTGTGTGTGTGTGTATATATATATATATATATATATATATATATATATATATATATATATATATATATATATATATATATATATATACAGTACAGACCAAAAGTATAGACACACCTTCTCATTCAAAGAGTTTTCTTTATTTTCATGACTATGAAAATTGTAGATTCACACTGAAGGCATCAAAACTATGAATTAACACATGTGGAATTAAATATGGAATTATATACATAACAAAAAAGTGTGAAACAACTGAAAAATATATTAATATATATATAAATCTTTCTTTCTTTCTTTCTTTCTTTCTTTCTTTCTTTCTTTCTTTCTTTCTTTCTTTCTTTCTTTCTTTCTTTCTTTCCCTATTATTATTAGTATTGCTTTTCTAGAATTTTGGCCAAAAAAAATAAATATTCATGAATTAATCTATTTATTATATCCAGTGGTGGACAATAACAAATTAAATGAAGCTTGTTGCTGTACGTAAGTAGCTTTTTCACGTATCTGTACTTTACTGAAGTATTTCCATTTTGGGAGACTTTTACTTTAACTTCACTACATTTTAAAGTCACATATCTTACTTTATACTCAACTACATTTAGCAAAATCAGTCGTACCTTTTTGTTTGAGTGGATAAAAACGTAATCAGGGTCTGTTCAGAACCTGTTTTGATTACCGCTCGGTGGTATCTACTTAGCACGAGCGTGCATTCTACATCAATTCAACAGCAAGCAGAACATTTTAAGACTAATACATGATTGAAGAAATTCCTGACTTTAACTTGCCACAAAACCTGTGGGCTTATTTGCATGATTTCTTTTTTTTTTTTAAGTAGTTAAAACAAAGGTTTTAAAGGCTCATGATAATTGTAATAAATATCAGTGTTTTATTAATATCATTCTATTAATAGATCTGTGTGTTAAGAGTAACATGACAGTCTTCTTACATAAACTGAGTTGATTAAGCAAAGAATTTTGCGACATAAATGATGATAGGAACATTATAGAGATAATAAATCACAGTACTTTGGATACTTAATTAAATTTGAAGGCAATTACTTTTGTACTGTTACTCAAATAAAAGTAATAAGTAATAATATAATTTATTAATAAAGTAATAAAAGGTACACTTTTACTTTGTCTAATGCTCTAAATATCTTTGCAGTATTTCTAACCCTACTTGATTAAAACCAGAAAGAGAAGAAAATGGAAAACTGGGGTGTCCTGTGTAGACAATTTCTCAACCTCAGCTACACCATTTGAGTCTGTAAACTAGTAACCTCATTTAAATCACCACGCAAAAAATCTCTATGACTATGTACATCTATTTGACCCTCCAACAACTATTCAATTATACCCTATGGTCAGTTATAAGAGGAAAAGCATTTCAGTCAAAATAACGCTCCACAAAAAAGACTAGACGATGCAAGAACAGGAGCATTGGGGTCAAAGAGTTCTGTGTGTTGGGTTGGAGGTGAAGAGTGTGGTTATTATCTCGAAGGAGTAAACCTACTTTTCCACACCCTGATGCCACCACAAGCACTATGGGGGAGAGATGATAAATAGCTTGCACTTGACAGTTTAAAACATGCAATCAGTTTCCTTGTGCAGTTCCCCTCTCCTGAGAGACCCTGCACCTGCTGTGGGTCAATATGGAGAGGCTAATCCTCTGAAGAGAAGCGCTTAAGTGCACAAAGTTGGACGGGAACGAGCGCTGCAAATAAAGCACTGACAGTCACTCACCTTTGATTTGCACCTAATTAGCTGACTGGAATTAAACTCGCATCTCTGTGGCAACACACATAAATAATAAAGTCTGTGACTAATTCCAGCACTAATGGCTAAAGATGGTAATTTGATCAAAGTCATAAAGCATGGTCACACACTGATTCACATGAAGACCGTGTGCCTTGCGTGATTACCGAGGTGAAGTCTTCGCTAGGTGATTAATCCTGTATATTAGATACATAAAAAGAAAAAACACAAAACAGGCTTTTTATTGACAATATGATCTTCTTTCATAGATGCATAAAATAAATAGTCCACCATGAAACACCTTTAATACACTATATAAAATTTAAATATTGGGGCATCTGACTTTTCCAGCCACATTAAGTTTTTTCTCTAACTGTAAACACAAAGGTGGAGGCACACACTTGTATTTTAGGTCTTTGGATGCTTCATAAACCCCAACCCCGCATGACCATGCTCTTGTGCACAAAGCCAGCTCTACACATGTTTTACATGAGTTGAAGTGGAACATCTTGAGTGGTCTGAGATAGTGTGTATATGTATTTATTAGGGATGTTACAATTCATCGATTAGCATCAGTGTATCGGCAGAAAAGTTAACGATCTGACGCATCGATTTAAAAACGTCTGCATCGGATACAAGGCAATTATATTGTGACGCATAATTTTTAACATATTCGTATTGGAATAAAATGACTTTTTTATACATACTAGTAAATGCACTATATTTGTATTAATTAGAAAGTGAGAAATTGTGACCAATTTTTTTAGATTGTAGATTGATTTCTCTTCGTTAAACTGTTTCTCGAGCGCGTCCTCTCAGCACCGCCGCTGTTACGTGAATATGACGTATCTCAAAACTACAGAGACCGAGGCGTGTCCTGAGAGTCACATAGAGACAAGGAAAAATAACATCTGGTTTCCTAGAAGTCAAAAGGCACTTTCCAAGAACCTAAGAAATCAAAGTGAACTATCTGTGCTACTGTAATATCCGGACTATTAAGCGCACCCATATATAAGCCGCACCCACTGAATTTCACAAAGATTTTTATTTTAAACATAAATAAGCCGCACCTGTCTATAAGCCGCACACTGTCTACACTGAAACTAATGAACTTTACACAGGCTTTAACGAAAGACAGTGTCTATTACACGGTGTAACGGGTGAAATAAGTTGTGGCTCCTTTAAGAGCAGAGCGGTATTTTGGGAATAGCCTGCCGCAGCATTTTTCCGGTATTAATGCATGTGTGCAAGACCGAGGAATATGTCCTTATTATTTTCTGATGCTCATTTCTAGGTTTCTTTGACTAACCCTTAATGCTGTTGCCAAAAAAAAAAAAAAAAAAGCACAAGTTTTGGAAACCTGAAAAAAAAAGTAGTGGCTTATAGAGTCCGAAAAATACAGTATATTGAATTGCATAGCAGCATACAGTTTTTTTGTCCATCGCACCGCTTTGCATTGCATCGGATCCAATCAAAATGAAATCGGAACGCACTGCACCGCAATAGGGCTGAATCGTATCGCATTGCGTCGATGCTGCATATGTTTATTTTTTAACGTATCGTATCGTTGGCTATAAATCGAGATGCGCATCAGCGTCTCGACGTTTGGTGTCTCATAATGCTTTCCGTACCACTCATGCTCTTCCATACTATGTCTAAACTCTAATAAAATTCTTGATGTGCTTCATGATGTACTATCACCACTTCCTGGGCTTGTGTTGCTCCTGTGATCATTTTTGTGTGGACACAAAGATTTTATTTGTCACATTTTTTCAATGACAGTTTTCCCAGAGATAAAAACCATCTGTGACCCCTGTCTAATGGAGCATTTGCTACACGCAAACCTGTGCAACATAAACACACCAGTATTGTATGTGGCTTATGTGCAGTCGTGAAACAATAAAAACGAGAGTATTTTTTGCTCAGCTGATTTATGCTTTACTTATCATTTCACAAGTTTTCTCGCTCCATTAAATGCTGCATATGCAATAGAAATATATCTCCATCGCTCGCAGTTCTGTGTACAGGCTCCGCCGACGCATAATCGCCTCCTAGTCTGCGGTGTGTTCCGAAAAGGCCACACAAGATCCATTTCACTGCTCGTAAAACAGTTCGAAACATTCAGGCCGCCATTAATAAGAAGGCGAGACAGACCGGGAAATACATTTTCGGGGCATCTTTGCAATGCAACAGCTCACGAGTCATAAATTTCAGCACAGAGGGGTCAAACAATGGCTTCTATATGAGCCCCTGCTGCAGAATCGCTGAACTATGAGGATTAATCACAGATATATTGTGCAAATGCCCCTGGCAGAGCAAACAGTATCTCACTACTACACCGGCACGGGGAATGAGAAAGTGTTCATAATCCTCCCATCGACCATCGCTACAAAGCATGGAGCAGTAAAAAAGAGAAAACCCTGCAGCATTATGTATTTGTTGTATTTGTGCTGATGCGGAAGGTTTGGAATGAATGGTTTAAAAATTGCGTCTAACCAAAAAGAACTTCTCCCATTGATGTAGATCACTGATGCTTGCCTACAAGGCCAAAAATGGACCAGCGCCATCTTACCTCAGTGACCTTATCACATCTCGCACTGCACCACGCTGTCTGAGATCCTCCAGCACTGCTCGACTGGTACCACCTTCTTTCAGAATGAGAGGTAAGTACACTTCAAGGCTCTTCTCTGTTCTCGCACCGAGGTGGTGGAATGAACTTCCCCTAGATGTCCGTACAGCAGAGTCCCTGACTATCTTCAAGCGGCGATTGAAGACCTTCAGCTTCCTGAAACACTTAAATTAGCACTTTCCAAGTTTGTAGAATTCTAGGGTTATATTTATATTAAGTTTGTAAGGTTCCTGGTGGTCTAGTGGTTAGGATGCGGCGCTCTCACCGCTGCGGCCCGGGTTCGATCCCCGGTCAGGGAACCAGCCACTTTCAGTGCTAGTCCCAAGCCCGGATAAATGGGGAGGGTTGTGTTAGGAAGGACATCCAGCGTAAAAACATGTGCCAAATCAAACATGCGGAGGATCCGCTGTGGCGACCCCTAACGGGAGAAGCCGAAAGAAAGTTTATTTATATTAAGTTTGTAATCTTGCGTACCAGTGTAGATTTATTCATTACTAGAGACTCAAAGCACTTTTGTACGTCTCTCTGGATAAGGGCGTCTGCTAAATGCCGCAAATGTAAATGTAAAAATGTAGATTTGTACTGCTGCTATGATCGTACACATGACAATGTGTCCATGAATATATGCTTTGCATGGGTTGAAGTGGAAAATCCTGCTATAGAGCTATAACCTTACTTAACACCATTAGGATGAATTGGAACACACTGCACCCCAGGCCTCCTCACCTCACCTACATCAGTACCCGACTTTACTCACACCCCTGTGACTGAATGAGCACAAACCTCCACAATCACACTCCAACATCTAACACCTTCCCATAAGAGTCGAAGTTATTATAACAGCAAATGGGGACTAAATCTGGAATGCTCAAAAAAGAACAACTAACTTATGTCTATGTATTATATATTCAAATATCAAAAGGTTCCAGGAAAATCATCCAGTCCAGTGAAAGCATCGATATTAAATTAGTAATCAATATCGGATGCAAAGAAGCCAAAAAACAATCAATAGGAGCTTTTAAGTTCTAAAAAAATATTTATTTATTTAATTATTTATTATATTATTCTCTTTTATTATTATTGTTATTTTGACTGTTTTACTTGCTGCAGATTGTGAAGTTATATGGAAAAGTGTTGAATTGAATTGCAGAATATTGGCAATTCATCTTTATGGACAGCACCCATAATGTAAGAAAGAAAATGGAAGTGTGAGTCCGGGCTATAAAGACACTGCTCGAGGCTGCTTAGCTTACCATTTCCTTTCATTCCGTCTAGTAGCTCGGCAGGAAAAACGCTGGCCACACGGAAAGAAAAGGAATGACTGTGTCTTAGCATTGCAAAGCAAAACTCAAAGCATTTCCTTCTCTTATTGAGGCACCTGAGAAGGTGCAAATCGAACACAAAGCATACTGTGACTGGACAAGGAGATTTGCAAACCCTCAAGGATTAAGTGCGTTGCAAAAGTAAATGCACCCATCTAGGGTTTATGTAAAAATTGACATTAAAGATTTTTGAGCTTTAACTATTTACATAAATAATTATAATAGTTTAAAAAGAAGCTTTTTCAGGGTGGTTGAGTTTATATTTTCTTTTTTTTTGTGCAAGTTGATTTATATTTTATGTTTTATGTTCATGATTTTGTTAAATATGTGCTTAGGCTTGTCACTGTGCTATTGTTAATTATGTAGACAATGAATTTATACACATAGAGTTTTTGGAATACACTCGTTTTTTTTCCTTTTTTTGTACTCGTTTTGGTTCTTGTGGTTATTATTGTATTATTGTATATATTATTTGGTTGTTTTGACCTTATGTAAATGTCTAACCAGGGATGAGGGCTGCAAACTGGCTTTATGTTATATGCCCTATTTACATGCCATTGTGTTGTCAGTGTGTAACAATGTCAAGTGTATTGTCCCTGTTAAAAAAATCATACAAACAAACATTTCAGACATCATCTTGAATAAATGTTCATTAGATTTAAACATGAATATAGAAAACTTTGACAGAGTAATTATTGACAATGTTTTTATATATGCAACAGACTCCAAATCGAAACCATTCTAAATCAGGGTTATAATGCGAATGAATAGAATAGGGGTGTTTTGTGAAAAAGATTAGTCCTAGTAGTGTGAAAGACAAAAAGAAAAGCCCAAATTGATCAAATTGAACTTTTCAAAGTTCCTCTCATCTATCAACAAACATTTCACCTGGAACAAACCCTAAAGGCATGTTATGATCTGAAAGTTCTGTCAAAAGAGCAGCCACAAAGGTAAACATTTAATAGCACAAATAAGTCAAAGTTTAAAAAAACATATAATAATTATTTCTACTTATATATAAAGTGAATCACCCAGACATTTTCCACAGACAACAGCCAATTATATGAAATTAGGATTTTCTATAAAAGTCAATCATGAACTATGGTGCGTATTCTTATGTGATCAAAGCGTAGCCTTCACACAGAATACACACTTCCTTCAAGCTAAATTACCGCTGCCCTGTGAAGATCCTTCATATATTAGCTGCATTAGCAGTGGCAATTAATTAAATGTCACTTTATTGAAGCATTAACGGCAAACCGTGCAATTCCGCCTTCTGTCCATCAGCCAGCATGTGCAAATCAAAGCCAGGGTGTAGAGAAAAAAATCGGATTCATTTTATTAAAAGAAGTGGTGTAACCAATAGTGAAACAGAGGATTGTATTGCAAAGAGAAAAAGACGACAACACCAACCTTAAATTTATATTTTTTTTAACAACAAGAAAATTGTAAATTCCCAAGTAAAAATTCTGAAATTACATTGCCTTAAAAAAAAAATCTCTGTAGGACTTCTATACAAAAAAGATATTAATAAACTGTATATTGCTAGTTCGAATTAGATTCAACACAATGCGATTCGATGCAGTGAAATAAATATGATGCTATGCAATTTAATATGGTACAGATCGTTCGCTTTCTTAGGTTGAAACAGACATCAAATCATAAATGTACTTAAGCACCTTCTGCCTTCTAATGCGAATCTGTGAATCTTACCATCCCATCCCTATATATATATATATATATATATATATATATATATATATATATATATATATATATATATATATATATATATATATATATATATGAATGATACACAAGAGTTAGATTATACTGTACATCAGGGGTCTCCAATCTTTTCCAGAAAGGGCCAGTGTGGGTGCAGGTTTTCATTCCAACCAATCAATGGTCACACCTGATAGTCATTTACAATGACAATCATTAGATTTGAACAGGTAGAATTTGGGTGTGGACTTGCTTGGTTGGAATAAAAACCTGCACCCACACCGGCCCTTTCTGGAAAAGATTGGAGACCCCTGCTGTACATTATGCATCATCTTGTGTAAAAGATTTACACTCCTACAATGAGCTTCTGGCTTACCGAGTCACCGAGACTGATGCTTTTGTGCTACTGCTTTAATATACAGGGACGTAATTTTTCTAATAGTCGTATCCTTTCATCCTAGAGAACGACAGAGTAAAGCCGGGGGAAGAGATCTGTCTCTCAATATTACTGTATTATTAGGAAAGGAAAATAAAAATAAAAATAGCAGAAGAGACAGATTCCTCATTAACGACACCTCTGCGTCTGTATATGAACCATTTCCCGTGTTGGCTTGCCAAGGACTTAGGTGTATTAATAAACTGTCTAAAACAAAGAACTCGCTGACAGCTGCCAAAGATGAAATCAACAGAGCGAACGGAAAAAAGGAAAGGTTAACTAAATGAATAAGGTTTTCTTTCCAGAACAAAGAATTTGCCGCATGTCAAAAAAAAAAACGACAATTGGCTGCCATTTGATGTGCGGTAACAGCGATTCTTCTCAAAGTGAAACCCCACACATCTTACAACAGCACAATGGAACCACAGGTATGAACGTGATCGCATCAGGAAGTTACAGTGGCTCGTTAACTAGCTAGCAATTGTTTAAATATTTTTTTTCTATTAAAATTTGGAAATAAAGACACTACGTAGTCTTTATTGTCAGGAAAAAAGTTATTAGGAATTTGTGCAAATTCAAGATAAATGGTTTTAGAGCAACTCTTGTGCTTGGTTTTCATTTTTCTGTAGTCCAAAGTTGTCTTTCTTTGCACCCCACGCATTTGTCGAGCGATCGCGCGTCCCGTAATTAGAATCAATCTGTAATTACAGTCTCCACTGTGTTAACCAGCAGCTCTATCACCTTTCATTAGCAGAATAACACTGCCTGTCTTACATCATTGACCTTCACTACCATGCTGAAAAGCTCAAAGGAGTAGTATCATAAAAAAGAATTGCAGGTATAACTAGAGTGACAAATAATACATATATTTATACATGTAATAATAAGTATAAATAAAAAAATAAATAAAAAAATTCAATCTGATTAAATCTGATTTATATATATATATATATATATATATATATATATATATATATATATATATATATATATATATATATATATATATATATATACAGTACAGACCAAAAGTTTGGACACACCTTCTCATTCAAAGAGTTTTCTTTATTTTCATGACTATGATAATTGTAGACTCACACTGAAGGCATCAAAACTATGAATTAACACATGTGGAATTATATATGGAATTATATACATAACAAAAAAGTGTGAAACAACTGAAAATATGTCATATTGTAGGTTCTTCAAAGTAGCCACCTTTTGCTTAGATTACTGCTTTGCACACTCTTGGCATTCTCTTGATGCCTACTTTGAAGAACCTACAATATGACATATTTTCAATTGTTTTTTTGTTATGTATATAATTCCATATATAATAGTCATGAAAATAAAGAAAACTCTTTGAATGAGAAGGTGTGTCCAAACTTTTGGTCTGTACTGTATATATATATATATATATATATATATATATATATATATATATATATATATATATATATATATATATATATATATATATATTTTTTTTTTTTTTTTTTTTTTTAAATGTAATTAGAATTAAATACAAAGAAAAAGTCACAATTAAAGAGAGGCCATGAAATACACAGACAAAAAAGAAAAAATCCTTAGAAAAAAAGAACGTTCACTCCACTTCACAGGATTCTGACAAATATTGTCCTAACAAGCTGTTAAGCATCAGTAGATGTTTCAATGTGTGGGACAGAAGCCAGACTGAAGAATGTTTTCTGCCTAATGAGGAAGCAAATCCTCCTTCGTCTTTGCTATGCGCCACGAACCCTCCGAACTACGGTACGGTATTTTTCTGATGTCTGCATAATTTTCAAATGTCTCATTTACACCGCAAAGAAACACAGTACTCTAACTGATATTTATCAGATCTGCATGTTTAATTACTAAGAACAGCATTCTGGATAGACATCTTTCTCCACACAATTTGGATAAAAAAAATAAAAAAAAGACATTTTACAGCAAAAATGTACATCAGTGAGATCATTGAGAAAGCCAGCTTACTGTAGAACAAATAAACCTTTAGAGGAAACATAACAGTCAGGGAAATTAGGAAAGTGGTAGCTTGTTAGATAAGATTGTGTACGCCTGATTACTCAGCTGTACAACTGAGATAACGGCATCTGCCAAAATGCCATACAGTTGATATAGGGATTTTTATCAATCTCAAACTCTAGATAGATAGATAGATAGATAGATAGATAGATAGATAGATAGATAGATAGATAGATAGATAGATAGATAGATAGATAGATAGATAGATAGATAGATAGATAGATAGATAGATAGATAGATAGATAGATAGATAGATAGTCTTCAGAATGTTTCCCAATTACATCAGATCTCAAAAGTCTCAATTTTTTTTTACTTTTATTGGTGCATCAATAGTTTTGTTTTTATTAAAATTTAAATCATTAAAATCATTTATTTATTATTAATATTACTTTAAGGTTCTATTACTATTCATTGAAGTGTTAGCTTCCTATATATAGTAAAAGACTTGATATTGTTAAATTGGCATTTGACAAGGAATAATACATTTTCAAGAGACACTATAACAAAAATGCTAAAGAGAAAAGTAACTCAAGGTTAAACTGAGGTGTTTTGGCATTTATTACAGCCCCCAAAAAAAGCAATTTAAACATGCAGGATTCTATATACAGTATATATATAGTGTATGCATGGTTTTATTTGAAATACAAATTTTAAATATTTCACATTGCATATATTGAAATTTCGGAAAGAATTACACAATGAAATAAACAATCATTAATACCAAGCATTAATACCAAATTGACCATTTTGGACCATTGACAACAGCAAAAAGTGAGTATCAAAGTGCAAAATTAGAGCACCAGGAAAAACTAATGCCCTGAAAACCAATTCAAAACATGCTCAAGCCAACAAATAGTTTAGTGCATCTTCTTTCACAAGTATTTAAACTGACCAGTATCTCTGTCTTTACCAAATGGCACACACACACACACACACACACACACACACACACACACACACTCTCACACACACACACACACACACACACACACACACACACACACACACACACACTCACACACACACACACACACACACACACACACACACACACACACACACACACAAACACACACACACACACACACATGCACATAAAAGACATTGCAAAAAAGAATCAAAACAGGTTTATGCCTGGTCAATGTGAGGTTTGATAACTTAAAGTGTTTCTCTCTACTTTACCTCAATAGCACAACAGTCTACACTATCCAAAGCACTATGCAATATAATATCCAAAGCACCGCTTATAAAACCAACTGTAAACACCCCTTCACACTGAAATTTCGTCAAATCTCCATGACACTTCCTTTCAAGTTTACATTCTTTCTCCTTCCATCCACAGTACATGCTTGTGAACCAGGAAAAAAATAACAAAGTCCTAATTAGCTAAAGCCTTCCTGATTAGTGTGCAGCCCAAGGCTAAATCAACTGAGCAGCTCTTCTCCTGTTTTTGCTAATTCAAAGCAAATTAGCAACATTTTTCCCATGAAGCAGAGCTCTATAATAATACTCTGTAGGCAGATGTATAGCATGCAGATTAATCAGTGCCAGCATGCTTGTTTTACGATGCCCCCTGCGTGATCGTGATACGGAAGCTTGAATACCAATTGCTTCCAACCTGTTAATCCATAATAGCAAAGCAATGAGAATCAGTGTGAATGTGCAGACGTAAATTGGCGGCTGATGAAGAAGAAAGTGCTGTCAGTCAGGTGCCAAAGGTTGCGTTTTACTGTTTTTGTGAAAAGAAAAGGTTTATTCAATATATCCAAAAGCTGCGCTTGAAAGACTTTGAGTGGCCTGCTATAGAGCTTTAGCCTTAACCATATTAAACAGCTTTAGGATGAACTAGATTGTGAAGTTGTGGCAAGAGTAGGGAGCAGGTAGAGACAAGCCTGGAGAAGTCGAGATTTATAAGACTGTAGTGATACATACAATGTTGTATGGTTGAGGGGACCCCCCCATTAGGCATCAGATTAAACTTGATTAAACAAGATTAAACTTTCTTTCGGCTTCTCCCATTAGGGGTCCGATTTGGCACATGTTTTTACGCTGGATGCCCTTCCTAACGCAACTCTCCCCATTTATCCTTGCTGGAGACCCAAGATTATTTTAGTAAAAGATATATGAAATCTACAACAACGGGGGACCCCCCCCATAAGACTTGACTCAGTTTGAGCACTGGGATGGACATGATTGGTAGAAGAATGCTGAAGGTGGAGCCACCAGAAAAGAGGAAAATAGAAAGGCCAAGGAGGAGGTTCATTGATGTGGTGAAGGAGGACATGCAGGTAGTTGGTTTGAAAGAAACAGATGTAGAGGACAGAGTAGTATGGAGACGGATGATTCCCTTTTGACAGAAAGCACAATAAAGAGTAGCAACTTCTTAGAAGAATGGAGTACCAATGGCCTGACATCCACAGACTTTTGGCCAAATAGTGTATTTATAGCTGCTCCACATGCTGCATGTACCTAACATACTGTCCTTCATATTACTCTGACATGCATATACTTCATCTGAATGGCCTGGGGCAGGATAAGAGTAAAATATCCAGTGAAAAATGAAATATAAAAAGAGGGAGACAGGGATATAAAAAGCTACATCAACGGATTTTGTGGCAGTCTGACTGTTGGATACAAATGTAAGAATGAAGTGTAATGGACTTGGGCAGGATATGGGGACCACGACACTCAAAGCAAGCATTAAATCACCATTCTACGTACAAGACTGAAGCTTTCACAAAGCTAAATAATTCTCCATAAAGTGCATAAAGTTATAGCAAGCCTTGCCAGATGATGCCCACTAACATCATCCTTTTATATCATCCTTCATGCATTACACACAGAGTATAAAAGTTCTATTTTAGGGCTCTGGCAACCAGTGTCTGTGATCAGACCAGATCCCAGGTTCCATCAGGGTTGAGTAGTGATTTAACGTGTCAAGTTGTTGAGTGCTGTTTTTAGTGAAGAAGAGTGGTGTGCAAATTTCTGCTAAACCATGACATACTAAAATAAAGATTTGTGCTGCTCTGAATTTCAGTAGAAAATACCGGAGAAAAGTGCATCGTAAGTGAGACTAGTCATTTTTGTTTATATGTATTTTCAATGTGGTCTAAAGGCTCTATTCAGGAGTTGAGTTAAGCATGCAGTGAGAGTTTAACATTGTTATTACAACTGGAGATGGACGGGAACACTATTAAAGAGTTACATGAGAGAAATGGGGAGGAGCCTAAAACAGAGGCATGTCTAGTTCACATATAAAATAATAGTGGAAGGCAGAGCCGGGTGGAACGAGCGGTAAGAAACACCTGCAGCTGATGAGACTAATCAGTCCACTCTGTTTTAGTCCAGCGACGCCAATATAGAGAGAGATTCACCAAGCAGGGAAGAGCGGAAGGGTCGCCGAATGGTAAATGAGCACGGGCAGGTGCTGGAGAAAGAGATGCCTGCTGGCAAGTGGACTCGGACGGTCGCCAGGAAAAGGCGTGCTGGTCCGCGAGGAAACTCAGACAGGTGATAGAAAGGGAAATCGTGTCAATCCCCGAATGAGACAGGCGGAACATTTTATAATGTTATGCCCTGAGTGTAGCATGTGTATGAAGACTCCCCTGACATTTAAATCAATAAAATCTTCACTTGTGTCCCCCTTTGCATTTCTTTGTGTTACATGACAGAATGCGACACCTACAAATAGTTGCAACTTGAATCATGGCATGCTCACCCCAAAATATATAAGGTGCAGGAGCAATGGTGGCGGGTTACTGGGTAAACATTTAGATCTGGCCATTCAGGTCAAAGAGATAAACCTGATGTTCTCCTAGTTGACCTTACGCCATGTGGGCTGGATGCAAATCTCCTGCTGTATTCATGTTTAGCCGATAGATAAAGCGTGCAGATACATTCATTCAACGTACAAAATTGCGAGATACAAAAATAACCAAAAACAAATCGAAACAATGAGACAAAGATACAATAACCGAACCCAGTGAAAAGGAGAACATCTACAGAAGACATTCTTGGAAGACAAATATGAGACACTGAGTATGTTGTGAGGTACGTTTTTATACAGGTGCTAATTACAAGACAATGCGTTTCAGGTACAAAAAGTCATGTGACAGGAAATGTGTAGTAGCTTTTAAATAATGTGGAGCCTGTCATATTCTGTCTCATTTTGGGTGCTAGATTTCATCCACAGTCACATCCGATGGGTTTGGCATCCAGTGGGTTGCAATACACTATGATCCAGCATTTATCCTGACACAATTTCAGGCAAATTCATTATATTTAAATCAATTGTAATGTTTTAAATAAGGACAAACCGTACATGCATACAGCACTGCCAAACTAATGAGTCCAGTGTGAGCATTTTAACACAATACAGCAGAGTTGCAGCTCAAAACAAACCGAAAGAATTCAAGCCTTTAACAGAAGGTGATCTGCTGCATGGTTAAGGGCAGGAAATTTCCAAACTTCTAAAATCTCTTAATGAGAAAAGTAAAAGCAGCGGCTGCTTCTTATGAGCTACATGTGTTTGCAAGTTTGGAAAACATTTCGTGTACGACAGGATGTTTTCAAACATTTCCGCAAGCCTTTCCGAGTTTTAATGAGAAATTTGCATTCATTCCAGGGAAAAACCAACGCGAACCATGTAACCCTACTGAGTACAATTATTTCACACCCAGAATCCACCAGAAGCATTACCATTATCTATCCAGCTAAAAGACATCTACTTTTTTTAACAAGCATTGTTAACCAGAAGGTAGACATGTTGAATCTTGAGCTTGAACTTTCAGAGTCAGACAGTTGTTTCATGGAAATAATTACTCATTTATGTTCAGTGGACCACTTGTTAGGACAAGCTAGTAATACTTCATGAGGTATTTTACACAAAAGAAAAGACCACACAGGACCTTGTTTTGCAAGTACTTACCCCATAAACCTTTCTACATTTTTCAGCCATAAGGATAAAAACAGACTTCATTGGAAACATTGACAATGATTTCTGCCCTCTCAAAAAAAAAGGCACACACTCTAATATTTCATTGAACTGCCTCAGCTTTGATTACGGCATGCATTCTCCGTGGCATCGTTTTGATACGCTTCTGCAATGTCACTACATTTATTCCCGTCCAGATTTGCTGTTATTTTTCAAAAAGATCTTGTATCGATGATGGGAAAATTGGACTGCTGCACAATGTCTTCTCCAGCACATCCCAAAGATTCTTAAATGGTGTTAACGTCTGGACTCTGTGGTGGCCGTTCCATGTGTGAAAATGACGTCTCATGCTCCCTGAACCACTCTTTTACAATTTGAGCCCAATGAATCCTGGCATTGTCATCTTGGAATATACCTGTGGCATCACGGATGAAAAAAATCCTTTGATGGTATAACCTGGTCATTCATGTAGTATAATCATGTAGCCAGCTGACCTCATTCTTTGGGCACACAATGTTGCTGAACCCAGACCTGACCAACTGCAGCAGCCCCAGATCATAGCACTGCCCCCACAGTATTGTACAGTTAACCTCTTTCAACTTAACCCTCAACAGTTTCCCAATCCTGGTTGATCAAAACATTTCTACACTTTACTTCATGGTGGGAACGGTCTAAAGCTGTCTAAAAAAACAGAGCACTTTGTACCCAAACCAATCATCAGACCAGAGAGGCTTTTTACCTGAGTCTCCTAATGGCTTTCTTTTCAGAACCTTGCAAAATTTGATTGAATGAACCAATCATTTATGTAAGACACTGTAGCTTAGGTTGCTTTATTAAGGTTGCCCCATTTTTCACATCAATCCTCAATCATTTTGCAATTCAATTGTTGATCAAAATACCACCACATCATGCTTTATAGGGATGGTTTAGAGCTCTCTAAAAACAGAGCACTTTGTACCCATACCTTTCATGAAAGCAGAGAGGCTTTCTATTTGTTTGTTGAGTCTTCTAATGGCTTTCTACTTGCCACGCTCCCATTTGGAATTCTGCAAAATTTGACCAAGTGGACACTACCATTTATGTAAGGCTTAGGACCTTTATTAAGGTTAGAGTTTCCCTTACTTTTGCCTCAACCTTCAACAGTTTTTCAATCCTTGTTGATCAAAACAACACACTTTACAGTGGAGATGGCTTAAATGGCTTCGAGGTGTCTAAAAATAGCAGTTGTACCCAAACCTTTCATTAAACCAGGGAGGCTTTCTACTTGTTTGTTGTGTCTCTAAATGGCTAATGCTTTCTTCCCAACACTCTTCATTCAGAACCCTACAAGATGTAATCAAGTGGATTTACCAGGCATTCAAGGACTGACTTAATAAGCCTTTATTTCTGGAACCCCAGAATTTAGAATGGATTTTCTATGAACATCCATGAAATCACCCAACAACAAGGGAAGAAATACTCATGTAACAGCACAGTTATATACTGCATCAAAACTCAATAGTGTATTTATTTTTTATGCAGTTATATATTATCAAGTTTTTGCATACCATTTTCAGCCAAATAGACAGTTCCATTTTGATTTTGAGGCAGGAATGGCAGCCATGTTAAAACATGCCTGAGCATTTAGACACAAGTAATATATTTTAATGTAGTACAAGTGCAAGCAGATGCAAGTATAAAATAAATAAGGTTTACTTAATATAAATATCCAAGAAAAACTATACAAACTGGGACTAAACCAAAGACTGTAAAACTGAAAAATGAGTAAAAAATAAAACAAAGGCTTTGATAAGAATAAAACAAAGAGGTATAAAATGCTGTGCAAAAAGTATTTGCCCCCTTCCTGATTCTTTGAATTTTTTCATATCTGTCTCAATGAGATGATTCAAATCGTCAAGCAAGTAAATATAAAAAGCTGTTTTCAAATTATATTTTCATTTGTTAAGGAAAAAAAGCTGGCCAAACCTATCTTGACGAAAGTGAAAAAGTAATTGCCCCCTAAATCTAATAACATCCTTGATGGCAACAACTGCAATCAAGCATTTGCGATAACCGGCAATGAGTCTTTCACACCGCTGTGGAGGAATATTGACCCGCTCTCCTTTGCAGAATTGTTTGAATTTAGCCACATTGGAGGGTTTTCAAGCACAAAAGTCAGCTCAAAGGAGCAATAATCTGTATATTTTTACTATTTAAATTGAATAGATAGTTATTAATATATTTAATCATAAAATTAAAATTTTATTTGTATTTTTTTTTTATTCAATTTTGTGACTCGTTATTACAATAATAATGTAAGTAGTGCATTTTTTATGCATGTCGTTGTGTACTGCTTCCACAAATTCAGCAAATACATTCGTTATACGTTTTCAAATGAAAAACACTGACCTAAAATCGCTGCTTAAATCTTAGACCTTTAGAATGATGTATAGTTAGTCATGGTTACTCTTCTCCCTTTTTATTTAATCTATTGCTAAACATTACCACCTGAGAACAACGGGATATCGGTTGCACGGGCGCGGCGCTGAAGGCTAAGGGGTTAAAGTCTGCCAAAGATGTCAGTTATGGATGTATGTCTACATTGCTGAAATTGATAAAGATTTGACTGACAGCTACATCCTGAAACTTTCCTCTGTCACACTTCCCACTGTGTGACCTGGATTTTCGATCATTTATTAAAAAAGTATATATATATATAAATATATAAAAGAAATTGTATTAACAGATTGCAGCTTTACCATGCATAAATCATACTGCGTTTCATATTCATATTCATTCATATATGAAAATGACAGGGATTATGACAGTGACATAACGGATCTAAGTCAGAACTGGGGCACATCCATGCAGGGGAGGTGGTGATGTGAAAGTTTGTAATTGTGTGACAAAGAGCATATTTACTCCTGTTTGTTCAAAGAAGACAGAATTGTGGGTAATTAGGCATTGCTGGGTTAGTTTGTTCTGCAAACCCTGTTGGAAAATGATCAAATCTCATCCTGATATGTTAGCATTACTAGTCATGCCGACATTAAGAGGTGTGCATATCCAACATAGCCTTTTGCAAACCAGGAAAGACACAGTACTAAAGCACAATCCGATACAAATAAAAACGTTCTTTCGGCTTCTCCCATTAGGGGTCGCCACAGCAGATCCTCCACATGTTTGATTTGGCACATGTCTTTACGCTGGATGCCCTTCCTAACGCAACCCTCCCCATTTATCCGGGCTTGGGACCGGCACTAAGAGTGGCTGGGGTTGGTTCCCTGACCGGAGATCGAACCCGGGGCGCAGCGGTGAGAGCGCCGCATCCTAACCACTAGACCACCAGGGACCCACAATCTGATACCAATAAGCTGGGTCAAATGTTGATGGTTAAGGGAATTGCTTATAAGCCCAGCAATGGCAGCTTGGTGGTAGTGCTAATTGAACCTATAACCTTCCAATCAGAGGTCTGATCCACTGAGCTACCATTTCCACCAGACTTCTTACTAAATTATAAATCATTATTGTGATTCCATCACCTGTATTAAAGTCAAGTGGCTTTTTTATTTTTAATTCAAATATATACAGCTGGTACAGTACACAACAAAACACAAAACAATGCTCCCCAGGACCAAACAAAAGTATCAATTTACACTGGACAAGGTGCTACATAAGGCAACGTAAGCATAAACGCATAATACTGTATTTTCTGTCCGAGTTCTTGAATGTCCTTATTAAATGTCGGAAATCTGGGTGAGTAAAGTGAACTAGTGCACAATAGGTGTGCTAGCTTCCCCTTTTAGGCCATATCTAATACTGCTGCAGTCTCCTAAGAGGCTCAAAAACCTGCACTCCCTCGAACCACCGGCTATAAAAATATCCAGCAGTGGACAACAGCACGATGGGACGCAAAAACAGGTCAGCGGAGTCTCTTTGATGTTTGCGGGGACACTTGGGAAAATGGTGCCTACTTGGTGAACTAGCAGGCTGACAAGTAATACATGTTATCTATTAATGACTCTTACCCTATAAATCTATGCTGCATCAAGACCCTAAACAATTCACAACGAATGCATGTTACCTACTTTTAACTTTTAAACTGTTTCATGTTATAGTTCAAGGGCTACTTCGTTAGGGTACGTTTACATCCTGCAGGACCCCTAAATGTTCAGCTGTTTAATTAAATCAATGCACTCAGTTGTTGTTTATTACTTTTCAGTGTCCCCTATAAAGTCCCTTTAGTTTGTATCCCGTACAACTATATGGAATTGTATATTAGGATTTATACCATGGTCTGTCTGAATAATCAGTTATGATTGGCTGGAAAATTTGAATTCGAAATGAGAAATCTGATGAAAACCATCACAGAGTTAACATCCACCCACAATCAATCAATTAATCTGTCAATCAATCTCTCTCACACCCCCCCCCCCTTATGAAAAGAGACATACCTCTGTTTTTATGGAGACAAAAAGGAACTCTCAAAAGAAGCCGATCAGAAGACCGCAGCGATCTCGTGTGGGAGTATGAATGAAGAAGATTACTGATGCATTGGGACATGAGATCAGAAGGCGTCATGTAAGCGCAAAGCATTCAGCATAAAGGACTTGCACATGACATCCAAAGAGCATCTCTTTTTTGTTTACGTTAAAAGTCACTCATCTTTTCAAACAGCGAATACGTTCTCATTGTTTTGTATGAGGTGAGGCACATCTTGAATGGAGCTGCAGCTTGAAATTTCACAGATTTTCTAGTTTGAAACGTAAAGTGTGTGTATATATATATATATGTAACCAAAAAACGCGAGGTTTCGACTCCTTCTCCTTTTGATGTTTACTTTTTCAAGGGGAATTGTAGATGTACTGTACTGTAAACTCAGACATAAACATTTTATTTGGTACTTTAAATGAATAATACAAAAACTAAATAGATTTTCAAACATTTTTATGTAATTTATTAGTGCAAACTCTGTTTTAAAATTTAACTCCGTACTTTCGAGCCACTCGCGGCTTCTCGCAAACTATCCGATTTTTCGCGAGTTAGTCTGGTTCCAATTGAAAAGTCGCGAACTATAGAGGTCGCGAGTGTCAAGGTCGCGAGTATCGAGGGTCCGTGTATATATATATCTCAAATCATTTTTAACAAACCAGGTCATTTTTGTCAGTAGAGTATAGTGTATCTGATCTATATAGTATATTACACAGTAGTCTATATATATATATATCTGTATTTGATATATTGAAGAGTTCTGTAACACATATATTTACCATTTATAAAAAATTGTGTTTCTAGTTTCTTTCCTCAATTACAATCTGTTAATTTAGTCTCTGATGACTGTTTATAGCAGCTATAACACAAGCGGGAAAAGGAACTAAATTGATGTTTTACAACAGTAAATGTAGCCATAAGTAGATAAAAAAAAATATGCTTGGGTTGTTTTATGGGTTATATGTGTTGCTAATAAAAAAAAGTAGATTGTAAAATGAAGAAAATAACCTTCTGGGGATCAAACATTAACTTTGCTTTCCATTAAGTCTTATCCTAGTGTTAAATATGTTCCTATTACATTGCGTTTTATTGCGTAAAAAAAAGGCTTGTATAAAACACGTGTTGATTATTGTGAGCACTTGAACTTAGACTGATGGGGAGCTCAGTGGTGACCTCCCAGAAGTCTGAGAAATTGAATTTTGTAGAGCATCTTAATGGCAAAACACCTACTACACTATATTCAATGCAAGTTCTACTGCAGTATAATGTGAGTAACATTCATGTGTATGCTTGTATTTTTATAGAGATAATCATGGCTACTTCCCGTGGGCTCACCACCTGCAGGAGGGGCGGTAAGGGACGGTGCTGTGAGGATTGGGCAGCAGTCGAAGGCGGGGGCCTGCTTAGACCCGAATTACATGTAAGCGGGAGAAAATGAATGAATGAATGAATAATCATGGCTAGTAAGAAAACAGTTTCAGGGACATATTTAACTTTTGAGTCATGGATTATGAGGACCAGAGTCTTTGTTATAACATTGTTGTGAAAACCATTCTGTTCTGTATACATAGAACAACAATTAGATTTAGATGTGTGTGTCTCACTTTTTGTTTTAGAAGAGCAATATGCGAGGGCGAGTTGATGGCTCTGTTGTTGACAGAAGGTCGGGTGTTCAATCCTCAGCCTTGTCAAGCTGCCATTGTTGGGGCCTTGGGCAAGCACTTTAACACTCTATGTTTCAGTAGAGCTGTATCATGGCTGACCCGGCCCCCCTGACCCCAGCTTTCTAACAAGCTGGGATATGCAAAGAAAGAATTTCACCATTCTATATTGTATTTTATATGTATAGCGTAAAAACCTCGTTCTTTTTAACGGTGCTGTGAAGTATTTTAGTGTAATTTACAAATGTAATTGTATTTTATTACTGTACTTAATACATTTTTTGGCTGCTTTCTATTTTTAGTGAGTATAAAAGATTTAAGCAACTTTTACTCGCTACTTAGCTACATTTATGATTCAATATATGTACTTTTTACTCTATTATATTTTACAAATTGTACAAATTAATTCGTATTTTAGGAAATAAAACCCCACAAATCAACTGTTTTTGCTTTGAGGTTGATGTTGAGGTTTAATGCATCTTTGAGCCTACATTTAATATGAGTCAAATATTTAAGTACTGTTCAAATCAGATACTCTAAAACTTTTACACAAGTCTTATTGGACTCTGTGATTTTTAACATGTAATAAAGTAAGTTTTGCCATAAGGGAGCGATAATTTTACTCCAAGTCATTTTCAGGTACTGCTTTTTAATTGAGTGTTTTTGGTTGGTACTGCTGAGATACTTGACTTCTCATTTTCTCCCCATAAGTACATCAAAATAATCAATAAGTCTTCTGGTCAAAATAGAATTGAACAACTTTTGTCAAGAGCTTTTATTAGGAAACTTTAAGATCATCAGCACATACAGTTTGCAGAACAGTGACAAAATAAGCCTACGACTCATAAGTGAGATGCAGTTACATGTGCACAGATTTGCACGATCTCGCTGCTTACTGAAACAAGAGATGAGAAATCTTCTGATTGTGTCTCCTTTCTAGATGTTACAGAGTGTCTGATGGAGGAGACTCATATCAGACTAATCAGAACAAGCTTAATCATTGCTAGTAAATTAGACACATCAGTAGTCAGGACTGCATCTTTATTCAGTGATAATGACTCCAAATGTGTCCTTAACTGCACAAGTTTAAAAAAAAAAAATGCATGAAATCACACAATATTTTGTCATTTAAAAACCTCCATTAAAGTCCATATGGAAAGATTAGAATCTGGGCAGGAAAAATGGAGTGAGATGGAAAAGAAAAAAGTCTGAAAAATAACATCCTTGGAATTCATGAAATGCCAGGCTGGATCCTGTCCCAAAAAGCTTCATCACACACACACACACACACACACACACACACACACACACACACACACACACACACACACACACACACACATACTTGGCATTAAACCATATAAGCCGTAAAGGCATCAAGTGGAACTTACGGGTGGATGGAGAAGCAGCGTGCGCACTGGTGCTGATGCTGGTGCTGATGCAGAAGATCCAGAGCAGCCGGATGCATCCCGAGCGCACCATCCTCATCTTCCTCTCCATCCTCCAGCACTCTCCTAGAGCCCTGCGCGCTCTTTCTCTCCCTCTCTCTTTCTCCCTCTCTCTCTCTCACACACATACACACACACACGCTGAAGTGCCGGTGCTGATGCTGCTCTCCGCACTACAGAGCAGAGTTTCCGCTCATAAATGTTGCGTCCCGGAAAACAAAACCAAAAGCATCAGATGCGCGCATCGGCTCGCG
>NC_139598.1:4201258-4338758 GCF_946808225.1 Silurus aristotelis | reverse complement strand
CTCCATGATCATCCATAGGTCCATAATCTTCACGAGGTGGGACGTGACTGGAGCTGGCCAAACCTCAGGAAGCCTCGGGATGGGGAGAGAAAGAGAAGCAGTGGAGAGGAATTAGCGTAGCTGCTGTTCATGATATTAACAGCACAAGTTGATAATGTGCATGTGATCAGATGTTCTGGAGCACAAGGTTGTGATGTGATGTGTGTGATGTGTGTTATGTGTAGGGTGTGTGTGTGTGTGTTTGTACCTATGGGATTAAACTTGAACCCTTTCGAGGTGTGTATAGTTTAATATACACACCTATAAATTAATTATAATAATATAATTTATAGAAAGATGTATGATATTATATTTCTCCAATTGCTCTCTTACTCATAAAAATTGAATGATTTATTTTTCAGGGCTATTGTTTCCAGCACACAGTTGAAAGGGGGGATTTAGTTGTGGTACAGTCCAAGAACTCCGCTTCACATGGTTCAGTAAGTTAATTCAGGAGTGGATTGTTTTTAGAGTGGAGTTATTCTGACATTACAAGAAATTAATAATGCGTGTGTGTGTGTGTGTGTGTGTGTGTGTGTGTGTGTGTGTGTGTGTGTGTGTGTGTGTGTGTGTGTGTGTGTGTGTGTGTGGATGGATGAATACATTTGGGAATTAATGAATGGATAGATATATGTATGAACAGAAAAATTAGGTAAGAATTACATAGATGGATTGTTAAGTGGATGGATGGATGGATGGATGGATGGATGGATGGATGGATGGATGGATGGATGGATGGATGGATGGTATTTTGGTATTGACTGAATTGATTGAAAAATCAGTGTATTGATGGATGGTGATTGGGCAGAAAACAGACAGCCATGTGTTTCCTGTATTACAGTAGCAGCGAAGCGTCACAAGTTTTGAAATGCTCTGGATAAATATCTCGGCACGTCTGCTAAAGGTTTGCCTGTTTCCACTAAGAAATACTTTGCCGCAGCATTTCTCATGCTGGCTGAGTGGTTATTGTCATTTAATTGTATGTATAAAGCAACATTTTTGTGTTTTCGGAAGCAAAGGTATGGAATTAAACTTAAACCCTTTCTAAGGTGCTTGGATTGTATTTATTGAATTAGTGGTCCATAATTTAATGTAATGCAATAAAAGATGTATGAGATGATATTTGTCCAATTGCTCATAAAAATGAAAATATTTTTTTCCTCAGGACAATTTTAGAAAATATTAGTTTCGCTTGATCGAGAACAACGTCGAGGAAAAGCAAAAGAAGGCGCCTCCGAGCCAAAGGACTATTTGTTCCCTACAAGATCTCAGATTGATGTAAGAGATAGGGGGATACCATTAGAAATGAAAACCTAGACAACATTATGAGTATTGCTTGCTAAAAAAAAAAAAGAAACGCGTTCTAAATGTACGTGCAGAGTAACAGAAAAGCTATTAGTCTGGAACTGGTGCTGGTTTGTAGATATACAGTATATTTAAGCCTGGCATCTCATTTCTTACCAAACAGAAGGATGAATGCATTTGGCCTGCAGGAAACTACACACTTTTATCAGTTTCACTTCAGGGCAGAGATATAAATAATGGCTGTATTCAGCACAGATTTGTACGATATTTACTTTTAATGCATCATCATTACTGTATGGGATACGAGTGTGTCCTCACAAAGGAAGAAGCAGAAACGTAAGGAAATAGTGAGTTATATAGAATCACCCGTGATATAGGAGAAGCACGTTGATTTATACAAGAAGAACTGAATGTTTTTGCTAGAATATAAGCTGATTTATATAGGAGGTGTAGGAACTGTAGGGAAAACATCGATTTAATAAAAGAAGAACCAGAAATGTAGTGGAAATACATCAATTTATACAGGAACAACTATTCAAGTAGGAAAAAAATTGATGGCTTTTGTATAGGAAGTACCAGAAATGTATGAAGAGCAATTTTATACATTAAACAATAACAAAAAGGGCATTTATTTAGCGTATTACACAAAAAGAAGCAGAATTGTAATGCAAGTATTTAAAAAGCACCCAACAGTATTAGGGGGCTTATTTGTTTGTATACTCTCATAACTGTACCCGTGTAAATTCGCACAATTGTGTGCTTGAATATTTGCGTACATTCTTATAACCTTTCTTATTTACATACGTGCATAACTACAGGGTAGTGCTTGGAAGCGGGACATTTTGAGGAGTTGGCAACCCTGCGCACCAATACACTGCTTCATTATAATTAATGGCAGGGGTTCTAAACAAGCTCACACTGGGCCCAAACAAAACTCCAAGTTCCGAAATTTCCCGTTTTTCTGCGCCACCTTGTACTGTACATCCTGGCACACTTGTATTTTATGTCAGAGCATCTCCAAAACTGCAGCTCATGTGGGATGTTCCTGGTCTGCAGTGGTAAGTATCTATCAGAAGTGGTCCATGGAAGGAACAGTGGTCAACCGGCGACAGAGTCATGGACGGCCAAGGTTCATTAATGCAGGTGCGGAGCGAAGGCTGATCCGTGTGGTCCAATCCAACAGATGGGCTCCTATAGCTCAAACTGCTGAAGATGTTTATGCTGTTTATGCTCGATGAGTCAGAACTGAATAGCGTTCAGAGGAAGTTCTTACATCAGAGTTTTGAAGTAGTCCAGTCTCGAAATGACAAGAGACTAAAGAAGCCTGTCTGAACAGAAAGGGTCGAATTCTTCGGATGTTGTAGAGAATAAATCGACCACATTAGCAACATGTGAGAAGGAGGACAGTTGATTGTCCATAGTTACCCCAAGGTTGCAAGCAGTGGCTGAAGGGGAGAGCAGAGAGTTATGAAGAGTTATTCTAAGGTCCTGACCTGGATATGAATTACTTGGGATGCTTCTGCATGCAAAGACATCCTATAAAATTGTGTGCCTCCAACTTTGTCATGACTTTTCAGGAAAAATCTACATGTGGCTGGAAAAGTCAGGTGTTCAGAGACTTTTGTCCATATAGTGTAGCAGCAATTAAATCACCCTTAAAAGCAAATATAACCCCCAATGTATTTAGTTTTACAGGTAGTTATTTTTTTTTCTTTGCTTTCCTCTGAACTACACCTGACTTATAAGAACTCATTAGTTTGATATGTTTTATCAAATCATCTCCTCCATGTACTCAATCATTGAAATAGTCCATCCATCACAGACTCATGCAATTTTCTCCTCAACAACAAACTCCATCTATAATCTTTACAAAAGTTCTAGATTGATGTAGTGTCAAAAAAAATGAACGAACGGCATTCGAATTGAAATGTACTGGAGCTGTGAGACTGCAGTTCTATAATTCACTCCGGTTGCTCTCCAGGTCAAAAATTCTCAAGCTCTTCATCTCGGCCAAAACTTCCTCTCAGTCAGTCAGATATGCTTACAGTTCGATTAAAAGAGTAGCTTTATTTTGACCTATGATGCAATCAGGCTTGTGGCTCAGCACCGTCTTCCTGCATTGCACCATTCAGGTGATTGATTCATCCTTAGTTTTGTCTTTTTCTACCATGACAAAAACACAATCCACCCTCAAACCTGACAGCTTTTTCAATCTCATGCTAGCGAAGCCTTTTCATTTCTGACATTTTAGAACTGCTCCATTTTGTAATTGTAATTTAGACTTTGCCAGTAAAAAAAAAATAAATAAATGCTTTCAGCGGTTCCGGTGAATGCATTACTGTCAACCTTAAGTGACACTTTCATTTAAGATCCAACTGTAACTGCATTCCACTTGAAAGTGGCTGCCATCTGGCTGAAGGTTTTTTAAGGTTTAGGCTTCACCAACATGGGACACAATGCAGACATTTGTACAAACTTTCTACACATTTCCACATTATTAAGATGTATACAGTATACGTGTGTTTTAGATCAAAACTAACCAAACTTACAGTCAAAACCTAACAAATATCACCCAAACACTGCATTTATATATATGGCATTTGCTCTAATCGAGAGCGATTTATCTCAATTATACAACTGAGCAGTTGAGGGCCTTGCTCCAACCTGAACCCCCTTTGTTTGGTTGTAAATGTAACTGTGTACATGTAGGAATATTGTGTAGAATGTAACACTGACCATTTACAAAACTGTTGCTCATACAGAACCTTCAGGCAGTGCAATGTAAGATTTTACAACACGTATTGCTTCAGCACATCCATATGAAGCTCTTAAACACTCTACAGTATTACTCTTAATGCAGCCTGCCACTATATAACTTCAAGGCTACATACAGCAGTCCCTACATCCAGCATTGCTTTTGTGTTTATGAACAGGAACAGTGTGACCTGGATCTTGTTTAGTGACACAATCACTCCTGCCAAGTGTGACGAATCATGCTGTCTTGCCCTTGTACTATGGAGGCTTTTAGCTTTTTATATATTTGTAGCCATTTGAGAACGTTGATGGGCAAATAAAAAATTATGTATGCGTCAAATGTCCGTATTCCATATTCTGTCATGTTAATGGATCATCGGAGAGCTTGGGATTTTCTCAAGTTTTAACACCCTTACAGTAACTCTAGAATCTATATGCACATAAGTAATGAGTCACCAGACTTTTGCAGGTATATGTGTTTCTTTCGCAAACTGTTACCACAAAGGCACACAATTGTATAAGACGTCTTTCGATGCGAGAGCATTAAATCTTCCCTTGAATTGAACTAGGAGACCCAAACCTGTTCCAGTAGGGTTCATGAAGAAAAGCTTTACATGGGCTGGAGTGAAAGATCTAAAATGGCCTGCTAAAAAGCTCAACCCAATTAAACACCTCTGAGATGACTGCATCCCAGATCTCTTGTATTTATATATACAGTATCTCACAAAAGTGAGGACATTTCAGCAATCATTTTAGTATATCCTCGCAAGGGACAATACAAAAAATTGGCTAAACTACGGCCGTTATTGTCTAAATAGCTGGCAACAAAATTGAGTACATCCTAAGCCAAAACTGTGTCTAAAGTGTCAGTATTTTGTGTGAGCACCATTGTTATCTATTACAGCTTTAATCCTCCTGGGCATGGAATCCACCAGAGCTGCACAGGTTGTTGCTGGGATCCTCCTCCATTCTGTCATAATGACATCACAGAGGTGCTGAATGTTACACACATGGCGCTGCTCCACCTTCGGCTTGAGGATGCCCCACAGGTACTCAATAGGGTTCAGGTCTGGAGATATACTTGGTTACTCCAATTCCTTCACCTTCAGCTTTTGAATTCCATTTTACTAAAGCAAGAAACCTAGTTAAGACAACTCCAAACCTCTACACTACAACCGCAACTGTGCACCTACATCATCTGGAGTAGTTCAGAATCAATATTTGTCTAATAACATGACAAAAACATTAAAAATGTAAATAAAATACAACCTACTCACCAGAGATGCAGACTCATAATTTGCACTGCTCCCCAGAGGCTGTAATCTAGTGGTATCACTCAAATTCACTGGTCTGGAAGTGGTAAACAAACCCTTTCCCAGGCTGAGACAAGCTAGCTAGCTTCGGGGTTCACCGACCTCCTCACAATGTCTAGCTTTTCTTGAATATTTTTAAGTACAGTATGTCCGAAACCAAATCAATTTCTCTTCCTCCATAGGTGTAAAAAAGTATTTTTTGGTCCTCTGAACAACCTATCAGAGGATGGAAAAATGCTGACGCTAATCTGGGCCAGCAAGCTGGGAATGAGAGGAGAATCAAATTGAAATCTGATTGGTTAAAGGAACAGAGCTATTTATTAAGGAGATTATGTTTAAAAAAAAAGGTCAGCAAAACAGACTTTGAAGGCTCTGGGCAGATTAGATTGGCATGGCAGCACATTGAGGCTGAAATATGATTGGACAAAAGATCTAACATCCACATCCACATTCTGGAAGCAGTGCAGCCAAGAGAAACACTACGAAATAAAGAGAATAAACTGTTGGGAATAAATTAATACAATTTAATAAAACAGATATATCTTCACTTTTTTTATTTTCTTTTTTTTCCTCTTTTTCATTTCTTTTAAATCTTTCAAACATATTTGCCATTTTTTACTTTTTTTTTTTTGACAAACTAGGCACTTCAGATCATTGCACATCAGCGTAAATCCCTTAGCATAAATCCCACAAAGACATATATATGAATCTGAAATCTCTCTTCTCATTGAAGAACCTTATGTTTCTGCAATCGAACAGTTCCCTGTATCAGCACATGAAAAAAAAACATTGTTTCAGGCAGAACCTGAGGTGTTCTTTTAATAAATCACAGTGTTATACTTTAAATAAATATAAAGTGCTTGGCCCCTCATAGTGGAGCAGATAGACATTAAGTGCAGGTACGAGTTCCTCTCAAATTGCTAAGCGTCTCCAACCTCAGCTCACTCTACACTGCTTCTTCTTTTTTTTTATTATAATTAAACTTGTCCTTATTAACTGGATATCCTACTGGATATTAATTTTTTTTTAAAGAAAAAAAATAATTAGCATTAGTTTGCATTGACTGATCAACATCTAATATCAATGTTTATCAAGATCTAGAAGTTTCTTTTGAAACTCATAATTTATTTGTCAGGTATACTATATGGAGAAAAGTTGTCCCTGTGGACACCTGTCCTTAAGTTGTGCTTTTTTAACATCCCATTCCACATTTCATCAACATTTGCTAATATGATAACCTCCACTCTTCTGAGAAGATGTTCCACTTGCATTTTTCATCTACAGCGTTTGGCAGACACCCTAACCAGAGCGACTTACATTTATCTCATTCATACAACTGAGCAGTTGAGGGTTAAAGGCCTTGCTCAAGGGCCCAACAGTGGCATCTTAAGGGTGGGATTTGAACCTTCTGATCAGAAGTCCATCATCTTAAACACTCAGTGTTCCAATTCATCCCAAGAGCGTTCATTAGTATTGAGCTCAGAGCTCTATAGGAGGCCACTCAAAATCTTTCACTCCAACTCAAATAAAACATATGTTCATGGAGCTGGCTTTGGGTACAGGGGCATTGTCATGCTGGATCAGGTTTGGGTCTCCTAGTTTAAGCAAAGGGAAAATGTAATGCGACCACATCCAAAGACATCCTATAAAATTGTGTTTCTAACTTTGAGGAAATAGTTTGGGAAAGAACTGAAGAACTACACATGGCTGGAAAAGTGAGGTGTCAATACTTCTATATAGAGTATATCTATATTTGTATATTTGTTCAATCCTAATTATCTTCAGATGTTTCCTACTTTCCGTCTAAATGTTTCTGTCATCGCGAAATGTCGAAAAGAATCTCGGCAGAAGAGAAACTCTTTGTGAGGCGAACTTCTGAAGTCATTTTTCTGTAGTCAGTGTAATTACCTCATTGCTGTAATGTGCACAATTTATGTGTCAGCAGTTTGATAATGGCTCGCTGTTTAAAGGCTGCTGTGGGGGATTGCGACCGCGATGTGCTGATTACGCGTGCCGCATTTTAAGAAATCTCTGTTACATGGAGCTTTTTATCGAGTAACACAGGCATCGCATTAGTCACACAGGTTTAATAATAAACGGGCTTCCTCTGCATTGACGTTATTTATTCTCCTCGCTTTACACTAAAAGCTTCTGCACTTCTGCAGAGGAAACGTTTCATGAATTGGAAAAAAATAAATAGATTAATGGTTCCACTCTTTCATCTTTGTGGCATGTGGATGCTATTGTTATGCTGGGAGGCTTAGGGAGACTTGATTTGATCACATCATGCTTACAGTGAAGACTTTTTTGTCATGTCTGATGTCCCCATCATGATCATACAGGGTTTCTTTTTGTTCGTTCTCTTTTTAGAGGTAGTCAATTCTATATTTGAATCAGGTCATCTCTAAATTTACGAAACGTGGATGGACAAAGAAATATAACATTATTTTATGCAGTAAGAGAAAGTCTAATAGCAGCAGGGAGAAAAGACCTTCTGTAACGCTCCTTCAGACACTTAGGATGTAACAGTCTGTCACTGAAGGAGCTGCTCAACGATGAACGGTTTTATACAGGAGGTGAGAGACGTTCTACAGCAATGATGATAGTTTTGCTACCATCCTCCTTTCTCCCACCTCCTGTACAGTGTCCAGGGGAATCCCCAGGACTGAGCTGGCCTTCCTGATCAGCTTGTCCAGTCTCCTCCTATCTGCAGTAGAGATGCTGCTGCCCCAGCAGACCACTCCATAGAATATGGCTGAGGCCACCACAAAGTCAAAAAAGGTCTTCAATGTACGCTAATGATATTCATGTGGTAAAAAAACACAGTTCTATCCCAGATATCAAACAATCATATTCTGTTTATTTTTTTTCACTCACATATTATTGGCTACCAGTTGCTACAGTTTATTTTCTCCATCAATACACACATTGCAGAAACTGTGCATTTTACACAGTTACACTTTATTATGTGTTTTCATAATGGGCCTCTTTCGTATTTTAAGTCTTTAAATCCATTTGTACACTATGGACAACATTTTGAGGATACCAGACAATAAGATTCATGTGTGCATTTTGAACACCCCATTGCATATATAGACATGGGTAGAGTAGGAAGATCTTTACATAGGTAGAAGAGGAAGATCTTGAGTGGCCTGCTATACAGCTCTGATTTCGACCCGTTGTACACCTCTGTGATAAATTGGAAAGCTGCAAACCTGGCCTCCTTACTCTACATCAATACTTGAGTTTACTAACACTTTTGTAACTGAATAAGCACAAATCTAGTGGTATTTCTTTAGAGAAGATTAAAGGTTAATATAACAGCAAATGGGCACAAAATGTTAAATAGGATGTCCAAAAAGCACTTATGAATATTTTGGTCAAGTCACCAAACCTTTGTCCATATATTTAGTTGAAGGATTGTGCTATGAGGATATGACAGATTATTGTTGCATTAGTCAAAGGATTCTTTATTAGTTTGTTATAAAGTGGACAGGAAAACACACCTCAAATACATCGACCGAGTTCAGTGGCGTCCAAATTCTCCAGATCTCAATATAATCTGTAGGATGTGCTGGGCAAACAAGACCAAGCCCTGGAGTCCCAACTTTGCAACTTACAGCAAGACGTTCAAGGATCGTCTAGGGGTCAGACACCACAATATTCATTCAGAGGGGGGATGTACACAATATTAGACTTATTGTTTTAACATTTATTTTGATTTCCACCTTGTTACAGTATGTCAAGTTAAAAAGCTTGTGTTGATGATAAAACATGTCAAAATATGTCAATCATTTGTTTCTTTCTTTCTGTTTATCAACTTGAAGGTCAAATGAGGATCACATCATTTTACAGCATTTTTTCAGTAAAGTTCTAAACATTGAAGTAATAAGAGAACTCAAGGCAGCGAGAGAGAGAGAGAGAGAGAGAGAGAGAGAGAGAGAGAGAGAGAGAGAGAGAGAGAGAGAGCTGTGATTGCTGCAAGTGCTTGTCCCTGTAACTATCTCTCTTTATAAATTCTTTGAGAAGCACTGAGTGCTGCTTTATTGTGACTTGGCATTTGGCTTTAACTGTAAGAAATCTGCAACACACTGAGTCAGAATCAGAAACAAGAAAAAACAACACAGAAAACCCATCCCTCAAAGTGTGGACCTGAAGTAAATCAACAAAACGGCATAAAACCAATTCCTCCTTCCTTTTTCCCTTGAAACATTAATTCTGAGCTTTTATCCTGGACATTTCTATTTTGTAGCTGACATCAGGGCTAAAAGCACATACTTGAACGAACTTTCCAGACACATTTATAACATAAGTCTGCGTTCTGTGGTCAGGTGTAAGGATGAAGACATTTGCAGCATCAGCCGCTACTTCACCCATCAAATGGTCCACATTTATTTCTGAATAATACAGAGGGAACACTTACGTTGCTGCAGTCAAGGTTCCTGTCACTTAGTGCTGCTTGAACAGGGTTTGAATTGTGTAACTGCTGAAAAGCTCATTGTGTTCGAGATGCCAATGATGGAGTAGCAACCCAGAGGTCGTAGGCGGTGCATTATGAAGTCAGTTAGTAAATGTTCACTGTGGCGTCTGGTGATTTAACAATTTTGCCTCTCGTTCTCAGTAATAATAGCAGGAATGGACCAACTTCATAGTCTGTCCGAGGATGAAGAAGATTAACAGTCGCTTGTCCATCAGGAGAAAAAATATAAGAGGATGATCTATGACTGACAATGAAAATCAAGATGGTGGCAATGTCCTGCTTAACCATTCTATTAAAAATAAATGAAATATTTTACTGTTTCACTTCTTTGGTCAAGAGATGCAAATGCAGGTTAGATGTTCTTCTCAAACATCCTTAATGATTCAGTTGGGAATTTCGTGTTGTCAGTACAATGTTTGGTGGTTATTTTGATTCCAAATGAATTATTTATGAAAGCAAAGCAACTTCTGACACAAGTTTTGCTTCACTTCTGGATGGTGTTTCCCTCAGCATTGGAATTCTCTTTTGTTGTTTTTCCACCTCACAGCAATTTCTCTCAGGCTTTTTCTGCTCGATGCACCCCAAGGCTGATACATTGATATGTGTCAGCCTTTCAGCTGGTGCTGAATCAAGGTAGCTGATGATGGCATCTCTTCCTCACACTACAAAACGATTTATATATTGGAATAAACAGTTATGTATGAGGTGGTTTTAAAAATCTTTGTGACGTATTTAAAACGCCAACAGATTGCAGCACTAGGCTGCACGCACAGTCACAGGGAGCACCAAGCTTCATAAGTCAGTGTGTCATCCTGTGTACATTAGGACCTGTGCAGCTGGTGCTATTCTGACCATATGCGGTGATTAAATATGACAAAATATGTCAATAATTTGTGTCTGACCACTTTCTGGCTTGAAGGTTATCTACATGAATGTCACATCATTTTACAGCATTCTTTCAGTAAAGTTCTAAACCTTAAAGTAATAAAAGAAATCAAAAGAAAGAGATAGAGAGAGGAATAGAGAGAGAGAGAGAGAGAGAGAGAGAGAGAGAGAGAGAGAGAGAGAGAGAGAGCTGTGATTGCTGCAAGTGCTTGTCCCTGCAAGTATCCCTCTTTATAAATTGTTTGAGAAGCACTGAGTGCTACTTTAATGTGACTTGGCATTTGGCTTTAACTGTAAGAAATCTGCACACACTCTTATGTGTCCATTGGCGGCACCTCAAGATCCATCCGTCATCTTCTCATCTGACACTGCTGCAACTTTACATGCACACACACGCTCAATCCTGCAATATGCTGTTTCATGAGAATGAAGAAACATGTGTTTGGAAAGCCTCAGTGGCTCAGGGAGGAAGAAATACAAGGAGGATGCAGGCGGTCAGTTGCCAAAATGTAAACCCAATTTTATTATGCCACAGTCACCGTTTTGTTTACATTTTATTTTTGCTTTTTAGTCTTTTAGAGTTTTAACACTCTCTCTCACACACACACAAACACACACACACACACCTCAGCGTTTGTCTCTTTCCTGAGGCTTTCATCTCTCACCCCTTTTAGCTTCTCTGCTGCTCAGTAAAACAGAGAACAATCATTACTGGAAACTACACACAGGTGTTTTGACCCTTACCACTTACCTCCTCTGGCTCTGCCCTCTATTCACAGACTTACGTTTGACCACTCCCCCTAGCCAAGTCTGTGATGTGTGAGAGCAAGGAAAAGATACACAAGTGGTAGGTTAAAAAAGCCACGCAATGACAAGAAATAGGTTAAAAATTGTACGCAATGAGAAAAAAAAAAGAATATCTCTTGACTCTTGATGATTTGTTTGGCAAGTGTTTTTTTGCAGCAGCAATTCGAGCAACACAATTGTGGGAACATCTAGAGAACAGGATTTTACCACATAAACCCTAACCCCCTAACCATCTTAAATTCAATCCTAACCCTAACCCTTACCCTAACCCCAACTGCCCAACCCAAACCCCCTATCATCCTAACCCCTTAACACTTACCCCTAAACCTCTCATCTTAGCCTAACTATAACCTCCAACCCTAACCCAAATCCCCTTAACCTAACCTCTTAACCCTAACATTTGAGCCCTATCCGCCTATACCCGACATCTTAGCTCTATCCCTAACACCCACCCCAAACCCTCTTACCCTAACCTCCCAACCCTAACATCTTAGCCCTAACAATCAATACCTAACTCCCTAACTCAAATCCCCCATCTTCCTAATCCTCACCTCTTAACCCTTACTCTCTAAACCTCTCACCTTAGCTCTAACCCTAATCCCCAAAGCTAGTCCAAATCTCCTGATCCTAACCTCCTAACCATAACATATCAACCTTAACCCCTTACCATAACATCTTAACCTTAACCCAAATCCCCTTTCTCTAACCTGCGAACACAAACATCTTAACCCTAACCACCTAAACCACACTTTATCCCCCAGACCCAAATCTAATATAATTTTCCACACCAATCAGGCATAACATTATGACCACCTGCTTAATATTTTGTTGGTTCCCTTCTTGCTGTCAAAACAGTCCTGACCTGTCAAGTATTAACTTCTTCAGCAGTTTGAGCTACAGGAGCTCGTCTGTTGGATCGGACTACACGGATCAGCCTTCGCTCCGCACGTGCATCAATGAGCCTCGGCCGCCCGTGACCCTGTCACCGGGTCACCACTGTTCCTTCCTTGGACCACTCTTGATAGATACTGACCATTGCACACTGGGAACATCCCACAAGAGCTGCAGTTTTGGAGATGCTCTGACCTCGTTGTCTAGACAGCACAAATCTGCCCTTATCAATCTCACTCAAATCCTTACGCTTGCCCATTTTGAGGACAAAATGTTCACTTGCTGCATAATATATTACACCCACTAACAGGTGCCATGATGAAGAGATAATCAGTGTTATTTACTTCGCCAGTCATAATGTTATAATGTTATGCCTGGTTGGTGTTTTATCCCATATAAAAGATACTAATAAGGAGGATGGGGCAGAAGGATAAGTAGTGGATGCATTAAATTGGAAGAGTATTGTAGATGTAATTATTGTTCCCAGTAGAATCCTGAGAGCGTGAATGGTGATGAGGGTTGTCAGATAAAAAAAAATTATAAAACATAATATGAATACTAAAGAGTCTAGAGATAAGGGCACATTCTGTTGATAAAATAGAAAGGGCTCTTTAAATACTCATAATTATAAATTTTTTTTACTTACTTATTAAAAATTTCTAATTAATATTAGTATTACTTATATGGCATGTGTTAATGAACTTTCTCATGGTTAAATGTATAGTTTTTTAAGGTGTTAAAAAAAACAAGCTTGAGTAAATTTTTCTACACACCCTTTGGTAATTGACTTATCCATTTGCTGTTCTCTGCAGGTAAAATAAAAAAAAGAAAAAATGTTCTATTCAGGCATCTACAGGAAGTGTAGTATGTGTAACTAACACCTCAGTTTCATAACTGTCATTATGTCATTATGTTCAAAACATAAATGTGAGCTACGACTGCTGTTACTCAATAATACAGTATAATATAGCAAATACTCATCAAAGGCTGGTAAGTTAAGAAACATTATTAATTATTTCACGTCGACGAGGCATATCGTCATATTCTGTAGAGTTTTTTGTTCAGCATCGTCTGTCTACAAGTCAGTGCATTAAATGATGAATAACGCTGCAGGATGTAAGTTACTGTTGCGTTCTAAGAAACCGTTTACACATTAGATGTATTGATCATTGCTTTACTGAATATTTGATCTCTCATCAGTCTTTATTATTTTAGTGCTTTCTTTCAACCCGAGAAACACGAGTCTGAAGCAAACACAGGACGGAGCTGAGTAATTGAAAGCTGAGGGCTGAAAGGTTAGCATTTAAACACTTCTCTGTGAATTCTAAATCAATGAAAATATATAATTATTGCAATTATTTTGAACAGGTTTGTGCAGTGATAAACCAGAGTGAATATACTGTAACTACAACCATTGAAATGTGTTCAGGGTCATAAATACGGGAAGAAAATGCCCTTAATGAAGACTTTTCCTTGGAAGAAGATACGCATACATACATACATACACACAGCATCTTTATGTCCTGACAGCATTAATAACTCGTTATCCTTTTAACTTATTCTATGGCTCTCATTAGCAAGAGATGTCTTAGCTGTGGAATTTAAATAAAGGATCATTTCAGCTTTCGGAAATCGAGGCTCGGCTCCTTGCTCAAGCTCATGCTCATGCATGGCTTCACAAATGCACATTTTTATTTTCTGAAGAGCAGCTTTGTGTGGTAAAGACAGCTTGGGTCAAGTGGAAGTTTGGACATGACATTAAACAGCACTATGTCCGATGGCTTAAATCTGCTATATAGATAAAATGATTCCTGCCAATGAAATTCAAAACTGGAAACCCAATGGTTCAGTGGTTAAGGTTCTGAGTTACTGAAAGGAAGGTCAGGGGGTTCAAGCTCAAGTATTCCCAAGCCGCCCCTCTTGGGTCCTTGAGCGAGGTACTTAACCCTCTGTGTTCCAGGGGCCCTTTATCATTGCTGACCCTGCACTCTGAACCCCCAACTTCCTAAAATCACTGGGATATCCGAAGAAGTCATTTCACTGTGCTGTAAATGTGATGAGTAACCCCCCCCCCTTGATGTTATTATTAGGATGTACATTCCAAATGAACAATTGATTTAAATTGAATTCATAAAAGTAGCAGAGGTAATAGTAGCAGCAATTACAGTAATAGTATTTGTGTGTTTATTTATATACACAATCACTTGCCCAAAGGGGCATTTATACAAAAAGTAGTTGGGCTGGTAGTAATAGTAGTGATTGCAGTAGTTTATAAAGTAGCAGTAATATTAGAAGTGGTGGTGGAAGTGTATTATGATCCGACTCAACATAACACACAAACACTTCAAATGCCAAATGCTTTTAATGCCAATCAGCATGTCAGCATGAGTGTGTAATGTAATGAAGTTTTGGCACCAGTCCAACAAACAATAATGCATTGAAAATATAGTAGCATTGTGCAAAGTGACAAGCGCAAAAAAATATGTAAATATATCAACAACAAATAAACGTATAGGCTCACGGTAGTGTAAAATGTGCAGAAGCTGTTAAGCATGTACATTAACAATATATATATATATACTAGTGGTGCTAGTGATATTTGTAATATTTTAGTAGTAGTAGTAGTATAGGTAGTGATAGTGCCGCTGGTGGTTAGTGATTTAGTAGATGCATTGTTTTAGTAGTAGTAGTGAAGGTAGTGGTAATAATAGTGCTGATGATGGAAGTTAAAATAGTTGTAATAGTTTAGCAGTTGTGATGGTAGTGATTGTAGGAGTGCTGGTAATTATAGTGATACATGTATTTGTTAAGTAGTAGAGATGATAGTTGTACTAGTTTAATATTAGAAGAAGTAATAGAAGTGGTAATGCCAATAGTAGTGCTAAAGGTGGTAGTTAGAGTTGCATTGCTTTAGTAGTAGTAGTAGTAGTAGTAGTAGTAGTAGTAGTAGTAGTAGTAGTTCTAGTAGTAGTAGTAGTAATAGTAGTAGTTCTAGTAGTAGTAGTAGTAGTAGTAGTAGTAGTAGTAGTAGTAGCAGTAGTATTAGTAATAGTAGTAGCAGTTCTAGTAGTAGTAGTAGTAGTAGTAGTAGTAGTAGTAGAAGTAGTAGTATTAGTAATAGTAGTAGTAGTTCTAGTAGTTGTAGTAGTAGTAGTAGTAGTAGTAGTTCTAGTAGTAGTAGTAGTAGTAGTAGTAGTAGTAGTAATAGTAGTAGTTCTAGTAGTAGTAGTAGTAGTAGTAGTAGTTTTAGTAGTAGTAGTAGTAGTAGTAGTTCTAGTAGTAGTAGTTCTAGTAGTAGTAGTAGTAGTAGTAGTAGTAGTAATAGTAGTAGTTCTAGTAGTAGTAGTAGTAGTAGTAGTAGTAGTAGTAGTTCTAGTAGTAGTAGTAGTAGTAGTTGTTCTAGTAGTAGTAGTAGTAGTAGTAGTAGTAGTAATAGTAGTAGTAGTTCTAGTAGTAGTAGTAGTAGTAGTAGTAGTTCTAGTAGTAGTAGTAGTAGTAGTAGTAGTAGTGGTAGTAGTTCTAGTAGTAGTAGTAGTAGTAGTAGTAGTAGTAGTAATAGTAGTAGTTCTAGTAGTAGTAGTAGTAGTAGTAGTAGTAGTAGTAATAGTAGTAGTAGTTCTAGTAGTAGTAGTAGTAGTAGTAGTAGTAATAGTAGTAGTTCTAGTAGTAGTAGTAGTAGTAGTAATAGTAGTAGTAATAGTAGTAGTAGTTCTAGTAGTAGTAGTAGTAGTAGTAGTAGTAGTAGTAGTAATAGTAGTAGTAGTTCTAGTAGTAGTAGTAGTAGTAGTAGTAGTAATAGTAGTAGTATTAGTAGTAGTAGTTCTAGTAGTAGTAGTAGTAGTAGTAGTAGTAGTAGTAATAGTAGTAGTAGTTCTAGTAGTAGTAGTAGTAGTAGTAGTAGTAATAGTAGTAGTAATAGTAGTAGTAGTAGTAGTAGTAGTAGTAGTAATAGTAGTAGTAGTTCTAGTAGTAGTAGTAGTAGTAGTAGTAGTAGTAGTAGTAGTAATAGTAGTAGTTCTAGTAGTAGTAGTAGTAGTAGTAATAGTAGTAGTTCTAGTAGTAGTAGTAGTAGTAGTAGTAGTAATAGTAGTAGTAATAGTAGTAGTAGTTCTAGTAGTAGTAGTAGTAGTAGTAGTAGTAGTAGTAGTAATAGTAGTAGTTCTAGTAGTAGTAGTAGTAGTAGTAATAGTAGTAGTTCTAGTAGTAGTAGTAGTAGTAGTAGTAGTAGTGGTAACAATGTTACTAGTAATAGAATTTATTATTAATATTAACTCAAACGTATTTCTACATTTTTAAAAGCGATCATCCCTGGTATTAATAGCAATAGCAGTAGTTGTAGATGTATTATTGGTAGTGATTGTTGTGACAGTTATAGTATTTGTAGAATAAGTATTAGTAGTAGTGGTGGCAGTAGTAGTATATTTTTAAGTTAATGGCCCAAAGGAGAATAAAAAAGCAACTAAGCCGGTAATGATGGAGACGTACGATTAATAATTGAAGTATAAGGGCCTTACAGGGACAGTCTGATAAAGCATGTGCTTGAATTTACAAGCTTCCTGTGGCGAATGGATTTACAATTAAGGATAAATTCATACAATAAGCAGTTATAGTTATAAAGGAAAGGTATAATGTAAAGTCTTATATGTCCTTAGGGCCAATTATCTCTTTCATTAAGAGTAAAAGAACAAAAAGAAAGAGGAGGAACTTTCCAATACAAGACACAACACTACAAGATACCCGACAAAGCCGTGAAAACCCCAGAAGAATTGATTCAACACAATGTGGTAGTAGTTAAAACAGATCCTACTGTACTCCAGTGCAGTCAGAGTACAAGAAAAGATAAAAAAGACTGGTAGACACCCACACGCATATGCTCACACATACACACACACACACACACACACACTCTAATCCAGACTACACTTTTGATGCTACTTCACACCTTGACTTCATTGCCTCATCACTTCGCATTGCACTGCCCTGATTATGTAGGAAGCTGTTGGAATGTAAAATGCTCTCTGATTTCTCTCTCTATCTGCGTAATGTTCTCGCTAGGTGGCTGTCTGTTGGCCAAATTACGCTGATACAGATTGATGATGCAGAGCTTCAGCAGACACCCTTAGGTTCTCACCCAGCTGTAGAAAGTTATTATATTTTATTTATCACCAGAATTGCCTTTGATTCATCACATGAAGCATCCTTACTTCTTTTACATAGGGAAACTATTTAATTTCTTTCTCTCTCTCTCTCTCTCTCTCTCTCTCTCTCTCTCTCTCTCTCTCTCTCTCACTCTCTGTTTCTCTCTCTCTCTTAAACACACTTTGCTCTCTTGTTCAAACTCCTCAGAGCACATCACTAATAAGGAAGAAAGTAAAGCATTCAGACAAAATGGTTTCTTGATGCATATGTTTGTGTGTGTGTGTGTGTGTGTGTGTGTGTGTGTGTGTGTGTGTGTGTGTGTGTGTGTGTGTGTGTGTGTGTGTGTGTGTCTGAGAGTAAGAGTCAATACGAGTGTATTAGTAAGTGTGACTGTGAGAAAGAGAGACACACCACTGGGCACCCATTAGACATTACTTAGCTGTATTGGTTGAATCTCTAAAAGCTCTGCTTCGGGTTTGGTCACTAAATAAAACGCACAAATGAGCAAACCGAGACAGTCAGAGGAAGTCATTAAACAGAAGCATTCAGCTGCCGTCCATTTAGCGATAACGGAACACAGGGTCGGAGAAAGTATTAAAAGACAACAAATGGAAAATAAACTCGTTCAGTCGAGCGTGTTCAGTCGTGCGATCCGATTAGCATTGTGTCAAGGCAACCGTTTCTTTCACTCCCCAAATCTGCAACACAATAAACAACTTCCTGCGACTAAACAATGCTAGAAGCGTTTGATTCATCCCCAAGTTGGAAAAATAATAAATAACTTTCAATTAGGTTTCACAGAGCTAGCAGCAGATCCACTAGAGCTTCCACTAGAGCGTCTTCTCTATTCGGCTCGCTGCTTCGACTTGGAGAGTGAAAAACTATATTAAGTTCCAATATTTGTGTGCATTGACATTTGCATTTTGTCTCTGTTCCAGACTTCCAAATGATGAGAACAGAACTAAGTTTAATGGCGCAGTATCTTGCAGTAAATGAAACAGCTGTAATAATCATTGCATGTGGAACAAAACAGAGAGGAAATCAAGGGAAACAAAGTTGCACCGAGGAAATATGCAAGTAATTGTATGTTACTCTGTAAACTTTAGTCAACAAAGATCACATGAGCGAGTGTCTTAAGGAGAAAACAGGCCAGAGATAAGAAAATAAGCCAATGAAAACGCAACAAATACTAGACATATGGTACAATTCAAAATACATTTTTGGCTTAGACAAAGACATTAGACATTGTTGCAACGTTTAGAGCCTTAACAGCCTAATCTGCGCAGAAACTATGGGATTATTGTTTTTAATGCTTATATTATTCTTGGCCTTGTTCTTGCTCTTATACATTTTTCCTTCTCTTAGCTATAAGAAGTATTTACATGGGTCCAAATGTTTCTAGCACATGCATATTAGTATAAAAACGGACCGTGTCCAATTTTATGTTGGGATTATAGAGTGCTCAGATGTCTGTGTGCACACAATAAATCTCTTTGTACTCTGGCTCATGTTTTCCTGATTCTACAGTCTTTCAACTTCTGAAACTTCTGCATTTTAAATTCAGAATGGATTTACATCCAAACCATAAAACAAACCAGGCTCAAACGGGGAGTCGGCTTTGTGAGAGTGTTCAGTATTCCTATATTGAATGCTGAGACTTTTTAAACACAATTTTGATCTAATATTATGTAATTCAGAATTTCTTCCCCTGTTCACATTTGCTATATCATGGAATGGTGTCATTTTTACCTTTCAAAGGTGATGTAATATAATGATATCTCCCAACTCCGATCCAATATCATGTAATTCAGACCATTTATCTTAGTCACACAAGTTTCCATACTTGTGCCAGTTTATCCTTCAAACTACTGCAGTGATAGCAGAGGTTCCTTAAGGTCAAGGATCACTTCTTCTACTTCATCGAGGGAAGTATTTCTGTCCTCGAGTTGCACATACACCGTTACCCCGAGAGACTTTTATTCTGAATGTAATAATGGATTCAGCGTGAGGCTGTTTTAACAGAATCATCACTTATCACATACAGTCTATATCGTTGATTTAATTTTCAGGCTTTTATTTCCCTATAACTGGAACAATTCTTTTGAGTAAAGACCTGTCTAAAATGAATGCTTGTGGGCAAAAATAATTACTAAGTTACTGCTCAGAATGTTCAAGTTCATGCAAAAATGCTCCACCGGGACAAAATCCTAGAGAGAACAAACTAGTTGGTGTGCATAAATTTATCAAAACTCTATGAGATGTGTAAAATACGAGGGGCTATCTTAATTTCTGTAGAAATTTCATGTAATTTAGGGTAGATTCTATGACCAGCAAAGTAACACATCTGATCTTCTGATATTGGTCTTGACTTTTAGCTCTTGGAGGTCTAGAAGGTCTAAATCATTCCTATGTGTGCTGTTGGTCTTGTTTTTGTCTCTCTGTTATCCTCAGTTTTGATTCAAACTCCACTAGCTACAGCAGTGACAGATGTTTCTATGGTGGTCTTTGAACCTATCACTAGTATTTCTCCTCGAATTAACAACCAAAAGGATATTTTATGCCAAAAAAACTTCTCGGAACTTTGATTATTCCTATACTTTAAACTCATAATTAAATACAATGCATTACCTTTTATTAAAGTACTTATCTCAAAGGGAAATTGGAATTTTTGCATCAGGTCAGAGCACAGGGTCGTCCATGGTACAGTGCTCCTGGAGCAGATAGGGTTAAGAGCTTTGCTCAAGGGTCCAACTGTGGCAGCTTGGTGGTGCAACTCAGGCCTTAACTACTGAACCACCAATGGCCTATTTAACATTCATGCAAACTATTTGCACTATAAGCTCTACAAATTAATACAGGCTAGAAATTCTATATTATCATTCACACTGTATAGTATATTGAAAGTGTGTGAACACCTGACTGACCATGACATCTGTATGTAATGTGAAGGACCAAGCCGAAGCTGCTCCAGCAATTCCCTTATGCACATGATAAGGCCAATAAAGACTTTTGTTGGGCAAGAATTGTGTGAAAGAACTCAAATGTACTTCACATAGCCTGACCTCAACCTCACTGGGCACGTTTGAGATTAATTGGAACTCTTACTGTTCACCAGCCCTCTACGCCCAACAATGGTGCCTGACCTCACTAATGCTCTTATGCCTGAATGGGCATAAATCCACTTGTACCACACTCCAAATCTACTGGAAATCCGTTTCCGTAGCGTAGAGGTTATTATAGCAGCAACGAGGGAACCAGCTCCATACTAATGTCTATGGTTTTGGAAAAGCTGATTCAAGAATATCTTGCAGTTCCAATGTATCAATCAACTGCATATTTAACACTGCAATTGTAAGGTGTTAACTCACAAGTATCTTTCTACCTCATAACTGTGTCCTGATAAAACTGAGATTTTGCTCATCGGCCCAAAAAATAGTACACAGAAGCTCCAGCATCTCAGCCTGCATTTAGACGGTTGTTCTGTAACTACTAGTTCAACGGTAAAAGACCTGGGAGTTATTTTAGACAGCAACTTATCTTTTAAAAATCACATCAATCAAGTTACAAAAACAGCCTTCTTTCACCTTAGAAATATTTCTAAGCTAAGAAATATGTTATCTATATCTGATGCAGAGAAGCTCGTCCATGCGTTTATGACCTCTAGAATAGACTACTGTAATGCATTACTAGGTGGATGTCCTGCATCATTAATAAACAAGCTTCAGTTAGTTCAGAATGCCGCAGCAAGAGTTCTTACTAGGTCAAGAAAATACGATCATATAACCCCAATCTTATCGTCCCTACATTGGCTTCCTATTAAGTTTCGAATAGACTACAAACTACTGCTACTCACTTATAAAGCACTAAATGGTTTGGCTCCCATGTATCTATCCAGTCTCTTAACACGCTACAATCCGTCACGCTCCCTGAGATCTCAAAACTCTGGGCTTCTAGTAGTTCCTAGAATAGCAAAGTCCACTAAAGGCGGTAGAGCATTTTCACATTTAGCTCCTAAACTCTGGAATAGTCTTCCTGACAGTGTTCGGGGTTCAGATACACTCTCCCAGTTTAAGTGTAGATTAAAAACATATCTTTTTAGCAAAGCCTACACATAACACACATCACACACATCACATCACAACCTTGTGCTCCAGAACATCTGATCACATGCACATTATCAACTTGTGCTGTTAATATCATGAACAGCAGCTACGCTAATTCCTCTCCACTGCTTCTCTTTCTCTCCCCATCCCGAGGCTTCCTGAGGTTTGGCCAGCTCCAGTCACGTCCCACCTCGTGAAGATTATGGACCTATGGATGATCATGGAGAAGTAGATGCCGAGTGTTTAAAGGCCCTGGCATGGAGAAGCTGATGCTGGATCTATGATGATCACAAATTGTTCTGTATTGTTGAAAGATTTATGACCAAACTTTTGATGTCACCCATATGAGGATGGGTTCCCCTTTGAGTCTGGTTCCTCTCAAGGTTTCTTCCTCATATCATCTAAGGGAGTTTTTCCTTGCCACTGTCGCCACGGCTGCTCATCAGGGACAAACGCACACCATTCACCTTCACTGTTGTTTTCTGTAAAGCTGCTTTGAGACAATGTCTGTTGTGAAAAGCGCTATACAAATAAACTTGACTTGACTTGACTTGACTTGACCTAAAAATTACCAATTTTGAGTTTTAACCTCATACAGTAGGTACCATCTAATATAATGTAAAATTAACATTGTACTTTACAAATGCAATTATGTTATTTCATGTCATTTTGATTTTCATGTCATTTTGACTTTTTACCTCAGAATTGGTAGGTAATATTAGGGAACTCTGACGTTTTACCTCAAAATTTTATTCTATTATGTAACTCTGACTTTTTACTTCACAACTGCAATCTAATATTGTGTAACTTTTAATTTGTACCTTGCATTTGCAATCTAATAGCATGTAATTCTTATGTTATATTTCACAACTGCGATATATTATGTACATAATTCATACGTTCTGCCTCACAATTTTAATCTATTATATAAATTTGACATTTTATTTTATTATTGTGATCTAATTTCATGTCATTCTGACAATATTATGTAATTGCAACTAATTCAGACTTTCTACTTTACAATTGCAATCTTTCTGCCTAATAATTGTGCTCTAATATTATGCAATCTTAATTTTTTACCTTACTATTGTGCTCTAATATTATGTAAATTTTACTTTCTATTTCAACTGCAATTTATCAAATCATGTTGACTTTTTACCTCAGAATTACCGCCTATCATTGTTGCTCCTTTTTTTTATTTTACAAATTAACTCTAATATTGTCATTTTTCTATCTCTCAGCTGCAATCTAATATATACATTTGACTTCTAACCTAACTTCTGATCTAATATTACATAAATATGAATTTTTACCCTTTTAATTGCAATCTAATACTGTGTACTTGTAAATTAATATAATGTAATTAAGTTGCAAAATATCACCCAATTGCAACATTTCATTCTGTCAACTATGTTACTACTATTAGTTAAGTTTATGCATTTTTAACTGTTTGCCTCATGTTTTGAATGCTTTTTTGTTAATGCACATCATCCTTCACAATTGCAAGCTAATATTATGCAGATATACAGAGGTGTGATTATTGAAAACGTAAGTAAGAAAAACATTCCAAAATCAACTCAAAGTTTAGAGATATAAACTTGCAATTGTGGGCTAAATGTGCATAATACTGTGCATTACATACGCAAATGTTTGGAAATAAGCCTTAATTTCTCTGTTACATAACTCACAACTCCCAGCTCTCACTGCTCAATTTTAAAGGTGACAGCTCAGCAGCAGTAATACGTCATAGCCAGGTTTTGGAATTCACACACACACACACACACACACACACACACACACACACACACACACACACACACAATCACAATACCTCAGAGTGCTGAATATAGGGTCCTATCTGTTGGACCTTCACATGGACACTTATACGTGCTATAAAAGCAGGCTAAATTTTTCCTTAAAGAGGTTGATGGTGAAATGAATTAGCGTGTTACACTTCCAGTGTGGAAGCGTATTTGCTTATAGATATGCCAAACAGCGATCCACTTTCTAAGTGTGTGTGTGTGTGTGTGTGTGTGTGTGTGTGTGTGTGTGTGTGTGTGTGTGTGTGTGTGTGTGTGAGTGAGATTATCATACTGCTAACTGTAAAGCTCCTGGCAAGTGTGTCCCTGTGCAGGTACACAACACATTCACACCCTCATTCACATACACATTCACACTTAGAGTAACTGATCCACATATGAATTCGAGCTAAAAATGTGAATACATACAGCAACCCAAAGATCCGGAGCGAAACATGGGCACTGGGGTCAGTCATAAATTATACAGGAAGAGCAATTCTAGTTTTCATGTACTTTCCTAGCAGGTCCCTGTTTGTGTGTGTGTGTGTGTGTGTGTGTGTGTGTGTGTGTGTGTGTGTGTGTGTGTGTGTGTGTGTGTGTGTGTGTGAGAGTGAGAGTGAGAGTGAGTGGGTGGGTTGGTGGGTGGGTTGTTAGTGTTTGTATGCAGCAGACGAATTTTTTAAAGGGATTCAGCTGCACCCACTCTTGCTGTTTTTTCAGGTTTCTGATCCCTGTAATAAGGTTTCCTGCACTGACAGCCAGCCCTGAGCATCAAACACACTTACCCTTGAGTGTGTGTGTGTGTGTGTGTGTGTGTGTGTGTGTGTGTGTGTGTGTGTGTGTGTGTGTGTGTGTGTGTGTTTTAGGATGAGTCTTTATTTTCACAAGGCTAGTGTTAAGAATCTGGGCATATATATATATATATATATATATATATATATATATATATATATATATATATATATATATATATATATATATATATATATATATATATATATATATATATATATATATATATATATATATATATATATATATATATTTATATATATTTATATATATATATATATATATATATATATATATATATATATATATATATATATATATATAAATAATGTATATGTATTATTGTGTGTGGTGTGGGAAAGTGAGGTGTACCAATAATATATAGATGGAAAGTTTAAGCTACCACCTCGAAATAATATATATTTTATATGCTATGTGGCAAATTCATTTACCTCAGTAAAGCGGGGGATATATATATATATATATATATATATATATATATATATATATATATATATATATATATATATATATATATATATATATATATATATATATATTATTTCGAGGTGGTAGCTTAAACTTTGGATCTGAAGTTTATGACATTAATTGCCAGCCACACAAAGCTGCCACTCCTTGGCCCCTGAGCAAGGCCCTTAATCCCATAGCTGCTCAGTTGAATGAAAGAGATAAAAATGTAAGATGATTTGGATGATGATATCTGGCAAATGCTGTGAATGTAAAAAAAAAAACCTACTCTTTCTTCAAGCGTGTGTGTGTGTGTTACACACACACACACACGCTTGAAGAAAGAGTGTGTGTGTGTGTTACAGTGAATAATGCTCATCTGAAACTACACAGAGGAAGAGAGAAAAAGAACACTGAATTAAATATTTAAAATTGATCATGCTTAGCTGAATAGGAAGCTGCTCAGAGAGATTGTTCATGTTTTGTTCACGTGAGCCTACACTTTATGAGCCCCGATCGGGGGAAAACAGGACGAGAATGGCGATATGCATCTCTATAAACTTATGATGGCCTTTACAGCTCTGTTTGATCAGAGTTAACAACCTAGTTAGCCTCATATCACCAACCAGGCCACAAATGGCCACTTGGAGTAAGGCTTTTAGAAGAAAGGAGATATTACTATGACTTCATTACAGCTGTTAAATCAGTGATTCTTCCATATTTGTTCAAAATCACTGGATGAAATGCTTCATTTAGCAAAACAACGTAAAACAGAGCACACCTTTGAGCATGATGTGATATTGATATCCAGCTCGTAGCATGCTCACACACTTATGCTTTTGTGCCACTCTCTTGCAGCCATGTGGTGATGAATGCACGGTTTCTGGATTTACCTTTAAAATCAAACTGTAACAGAGGGAAAGAAAACATCAGACAGCTTCTGACCTTCTCACATGTACAATAGACATGGTGCACACATTATGCTGGAATGAATACACTTTTAATCTCAAACACAGGCCTGCAGCTGTGTCTCAAGATTTGTAAAGGATTATACTGGCTGCAAAATATACAGCTTTAAAATAAATATAGAGTGTGCTTGTGCTGGAGGTTAAACTCCCACTTTTTTCAACACATACCTAAAGGTATTAATACGTAATTCACACATGGAACAACAAATGGCACAACCTGCTGGGGGGATGTTGTAGCTCAGTGATTAATGCACTGGTTTGGGGTGCAGTCAGAATTAAAATTCATTTCAATAGGGTTGAGGTCAGAGCTTTATAGCAGGCCGCTCAGGATCTTCCACTCCAACTAATGCAAAGCATATCTTCAAGAGTGGCTTTGTGCACAGAGGCGTTGTCATGCTGCAACTGTTTTGCATCTCCTAATTCAAGTACTAGCACTTTCATAGACATCCTATACAATCCTATACACCCCAACTGTGTGATAATAGTTTGGGTAAAAAAAGTACATAGGGCTGGAAAATGTAAGTGTTCCAATACTTTTGCAGAGATTTATTATTATTAATTTTATTAAACATGTTTTATGTTCTTAACAGATCCATGGAATTTAGTTTACCATTAAATAAGATTCTACAAAAAGTTTGAGATCTGCTCAATATTTAGATTTTTTTTAGGAGATGCAGCTTTGCCTCATCACTGACTGTGTATATAATGCAGGGTAAATCTCATCTATGTGATGGATGGCTCGCTGTCAGAAGCTCTTCTCTGCTCTTTCTGCTCCGTCTCACCTCCTCATTTTTTCCTCCCTTGTTTTATTTTAAAAAGAAAAGAAAAAAAAAACCACAAAAGCCATCGTCATCATTATCAGAAGCAACAGCGAGAGACATGGGAACAGGGTGTGAAAATAACAGCTATTTTATGGAATTTGGAGTGTGTGTGTGTGTGTGTGTGTGTGTGTGTGTGTGTGTGTGTGTGTGTGTGTGTGTGTGTGTGTGTGTGTGTTGGGAGGAGAAAGGAAAATAAGGGTTGGGACAAAGTTCTAGTCTCTGTTTGTGCAGCAGATAGAGGAAAAGCAATATAAGCGGTGAAAAAAAACACCCCGGGGACACTTTTGTAGACAGGGTGGTAGTGGTGTGTGTGTTTGTGTGTGCATGAGTGTGAAGGATTAAAAGAGAGATCTGTTATACATTGGTTTTGTCTACAACTGTACAATGTATGTTGGTCTACTTTGTTACAAAAAAAAAAAGCAGAAACAATTTGATAACATTTTATTTCTCTAGAGCTTTCAACAATGGACATTTTTTTAAAGCAGCTTTTCAGAATGTAAGAATTATAGAACAAAGTTCACTTTGAACTTTCATAAATTTATGTGTATATATCGCAAATGAGAAGTCTGGGTCGACTGTAAAAAGGAAAAACTCCCTTAGATGGTGTTAGTTAGAAACCTTGAGAAAAAACAGACTCAAAATAAGAACCTATTGTCATTTGAATGACACCAACAGTGTGATAAGAGGAAATGAAGGAATAGGAAAAGAAATTCTATTTGAATCAATGAACAATAAGAATGGACCACTATGTATGGAAGTTATAATAACCTCCACTCTTCTAAAAAGATGTTCCACTAGTTTTGAAGTGTCCTTGAGGAGATTTGTGTGAGATTCATTCAGCCATTGATATAAGTTTCCAAATCATCTCAAAGGTGTTCAAAATGTTTGAGGTCAAAACACTACAGCAGGCCATTTAAGATCTTCCTCTCGGCTGCATGTAAAACCTCTTCATTTAGCTGATTTTTTGCATATTGTCATGCTGGAACAGGTTTGAGCTTTCTAGCTCAAGTAAAAGGAAAATGTCATGCTACCGTATCCAAAGACATCCTATACAATTGCGTTCAACTTTATGACAATTTGGGGAAGCAAAATGGCTTGGATAGTCAAGTGTCCCAATACTTTTGGGGAAACTTTTACCTCACAATATTTTAGGGGTGTAACTGTACACGTATTTGTACCAAACCGTTTTGGTATGGAATGGTTTATTTTGTCCACTAATCTGAAAAAAGAATCTATAGACAAACACTTGGACATTACGTTAGAGTTGAAATAAAAATCTGTATTGACTGACAGCTGTATGCTGAATGTTTTCAGCTTTATGATATCCAGTTTAACAAAAGAATAATATGTGAATTGTATTAGATTTTAATAGATAGATAGATAGATAGATAGATAGATAGATAGATAGATAGATAGATAGATAGATAGATAGATAGATAGATAGATAGATAGATAGATAGATAGATAGATAGATAGATAGACAGACAGACAGCCTTATACCTGAGCAATTGAGCGTTAAGAGCCTTGATCCGGCACCCAGCAGGAGCAGTTTGGTAGTGATGGTGGGATTTGAACTCTCAGCCATTTAATAGGAAGCTCAACATCTTATCCACTGAGGTACCACACTGAGCTGACACTTAGTCAAAGAGCAGGGATCGGGTTCCTCAAACCTGCTCCTGAGTCCCCTCCATGGCCTTGAGGTTCGCCAGTCAGTCAAGCAACAGTTTAACCAAACCTGCCCATGCATGTCATTTCTCTTTTTACATTCTGCATGTAACCAGGCAGAAAAGAAAGTGTTTATGAATGTGATCAGCGTTGCCTCTGATTGCTCTTTCACAGAACCAATAAAAGCGAGGGATTTTAAACTGCGAGACATCAGCTTCTGAGAGCGGAGCCTGAGGCGAGAGGTTGCAAAGGAACTACGCACACAAACACACACTCAAGTTTATTATGATTAGTGTTTTTTCTAAGAATCATAGCTGGAAAAAAAAAGGGTATGCAACTAAATAACTCAGGCCGGGTAATCAGGGGGAAAGAAATCACAGTCATTATGGCAAAACTTCCGCAAAGAAATTATTTCATACCACAGAAAAAAATCATATAATTTACAGAATGGGAAAAAGGGAAATGTGGTATAATATTATAGAGTCTGAACTACAATTTTATGATAAAATAATTGTTCCTCTCTTATAATTACAGCTCTCTTATCATGTTTACTGTTGCCAGGGTCTGTTTTTTACACTTTAATAACATAAAAACAACTCGAAATGTTAGTTATAGGTCTTATTCCAGCCTAGGTTCTGCCACGCATAATGGTTTCTTGTTCGTAGAAATTGAGTGTGAGTTTGATTCCCAGAGCAGTGGGAGAAACACTGCTGAGCTTCACCTGCTCAGATTAACTTATTTAACTTGTTTTGGGATGAAGTTGGGAAAAAGTAAACAAATATTACGCACCTACCACCAATTTTGAGTGGTTGATGTGTAATAAATTATGAATGAATAAGCACAAATCCCCACAACCACACTCCAAAATCTAGTGGAGTGTGGTCTAGTCTAGTCTTCATCTTTCCAGAAGAGTGGAGGTTAATTATAACTAATATGCTCCAATATGCAAATGAAGGACATGGAATATATATCTATATATGTGTGTAAAATAAATATATTTCCACCTGATGAAATTCAAGCATAAATATCAAGTTGAGACAAGAGCACCAGATAGACGATTACTACTGTGAGATAGGGAAAGGGGGCGGGGACTCCAGGGACACCAGCCCAAATGTCACTGATTCCACATTTATATATCGATTGGCTCATCTGCACATTTTGCCATATTTCTTAGTAATACCAGCATACTCTGGATAAAGGTTGGCAAGGCTGATAAAATGTCATCTTCATCATTTCTGATCCTGCAATGCTGAACTAGTAGGAATTCATCATCTCATCTTATAATATTTTATATTTCTTTTTCTTACTCTGGATAGATGTACAGGCTGTGTAGGATAAGCAGTATAGCAAAGATTCAAATGGATGCAGTCCTTCCATACATAACTCAGGACTCTAAACGAAAGTAGACATTCTTACCTATTCATTGTTTATATAGTCATTGTTACAAGGCCTGGTCTTAAGTTAGGTCACAAAAACACACCCATCATTCACATGTTCCAATATTTTTGATCAATTGCAAAAAAGGGTTGGTCTGAACGAAAGGTGCCATGTTCTATGTTCAAATCCAGTGGTGGACTGTAACAAAGCAAATAAAATTCGTTACTGTAGAAAACTATATTTTTTGCGTATCATTTTCATTTGGAGCGACTTTTACTTTTTCACTTTTTTTTCTTGCGCCTTCTCCCATTAGGGGTCGCCACAGCGGATCATCCGTATTCATGATCCGCATGTTTGATTTGGCACAGGTTTTTATGCTGGATGCCCTTCCTAACGCAACCCTCCCCATTGCTCCAGGCTTGGGACCGGCACTAAGAGTGCACTGGCTTGTGCAACCCTAATAACTTTTTACATTAACTTTACTATATTTAAAAAAATCAACAAAATCCTTACTTTTTGCAAAACTACATTTTGCGGAATTACTCATTCCTTTTTATTTAAACTTAAACATTTTTTTTTTTTTTTTTGCTCTCCTCTTGGTGGTCTCTACTTATCACAAGCATACAGTTCAGCATCAGTACAAACACCAAGCAGAACATTTTGAGAGGAATAAATGATTAAAGAAACTCCTGACTCGAACTCGCCACAACACCCGTGGCCTCATTTGCACAATTTTTTGGAGTAGTTGAAAAAAAGCTCATGATCATTTTAATAGATATCAATTGGTGTTTGACTTATTGCTATCATTCTTTTAAACTATAAAAATATATCATCCCATATATATATATATATATATATATTGCCCAACATTCTCTGTGCATGTAGTTCGTTGCAGTCAACATCAAGCCTGCATTATTTTAATATCAACTGTTAAATATCAGTAAGGCTGCTCTAAATGTCACTTTATGGATAAATAATTTTAAACATAGCGGCATGACTGTAATATGACCCTTCAGCATGATACAGTAATTTGTCCCCATTTACACTATGCTAGTATTTAAAAGCAATAACACTGGCAAGTTTAATGTATGTATTTAATGAGATTTGATGAGTCAGAGACCTTCAGTTGAGCTTCCGTCGGTTTTTTTTCCTTTAAACTAACATTTTATTTGATATAAATTCCACAGGGTTTTGAACTCTCGTTCACAGCGACATCATTTACAATCATACATCTTTTTTATAAGCTAATATTCTACTTTTGCTTGAGCAGCAAGCATTTTATCTCAATATGCCCAATACAAAACATTGTAAAGACAAGAAGGAGCTGTATATTCACTAAAAGTAAAAAGTTCTTCAGCAGTTTGAGCTACAGGAGCTCGTCTGTTGGATCGGACCACACGGATCAGCCTTCGCTCCCCATGTGCATCAATGAGCCTCGGCCGCCCATGACCCTGTCACCGGTTCACCACTATACTGACCACTGCAGACCAGGAACATATCACAAGAGCTGTAGTTTTGGAGATGCTCTGATCCTGTCGTCGAACCATCACAATTTGTCAAACTCTCTTAAATCCTTACGCTCGCCCGTTTTTGCTTCCTTGCTTCGAGCACCTCAACTTTGAGGACAAAATGTTCACTAATAATATTCCACCAATGATGGGTGGGACATACAAAAGTTCTTTATCAATGAATAAATCTACACTGGCATGCTAGATTACAAACTTAAGATAAATCAACATACAACTCTGTTTAGAGCATTTAAAAAAAAAGAAAAAAGAAAAAAAAAGAAAGAGCAAACCTGGAAAACTGAAAGTTTAAGTGTTTTAGGAAGAGGTGGGTCTTCACCGGTTGCTTGAAGATAGCCAGGGACTCTGGAGCTGTTAGAACATCTAGGTTCATTCCACCACCTTGGTGCCAGAACAGAGAAGAGCCTCTTGTATAGTAATAAAGAAAAATAAATTGTCTTATCTTGTTTATGCTGGAGTTCAATTGATCATATTATTAAGTGTTTTTATAGCCTCAGCTCTGGATAAAGAGTTTTCAGTCATCTATCTTTCAACTTGAAGAGCTTAAGATTTTGTGGCATAGAGCTTATACTGTAGTTGCAGGAGACAAAAATAAAGAGCTGTATAAATTACACTTTTACTAATGCATTCATTCCCAAACTTAACACGCACACATATATAAGGAGGATAAGGATAAGAAGGGAGTGCTAAGGTGTCCATGTCTATCATCAAAGATTAGTCCCATTAAACTCCTTGGTCCCTGTCTGTTTTTTCTCAATTTCCTATTTTCCTTCTCCATGTGAGTTCACACTGTGCTGATCAATCATGTCATTTTTTAGACCATCTCAAACCAACGGACAGAAGGAGATCACACACTCCATTAGATCTCACACAGAGAGAATCCTCCTTTACCCCCTACAACCTTGCAGTTTACATTCAAATACATCCAGCAGGTGCTCAAGTTTGTCACAGCAGAAATACAAATACAAGTTTTATGAGTATGTTAAAGTGTTTTCAGTGATAAGGGTGTGATTTAGGTTTTTACATTTATGATATAAGAATAATGTAGACAGAAAAAGCAACATAAAACATCCAAATCCGCTCCAACAACATACAAAAATAGTCAGTTTTTTTTTTACTATGAATATTTAACATGTGAATCCGATTAAATCCAGTTCTAATTGTTACCTAAACATTTTTACCTCTGTGAAACATTTTAATAATTCCACAGGAAGTGGCATCGGGATTATATTCTATTTGTATAGCACTTTTAACAAAGAACAATGTCTCAAAGCAACTTCTCAGAATGAAATATAAATATTGAGCGAGCCAGTGGTGACAGTGGCAAGAAAAATCCCCCTGGCATGAAGATGAAAATATTTTAAATACTAAAGACGTTGAAAATAATGTTATTGTTGAAAATGTACTGACTTTAGAAGTGGATGACCTTTACCCAATTCAAATGGAGAGTAAATTATTTATTTACTAATAAATGTATTCTTCATGATTATTCTATCAGTTCCTATCATTCTCTTTCCATGTCTTCTTTTTCTGGCTAGGCTGTCTATAGCAGTCCATACACCCATTTAAGACTGTAAAAAGCTGGAAAATTTGTCTGATTAAAATGATTTGAGGGCGTTAAAGGAACATTCTGACCAGATTTTGGACCGAAGTTTTTAGAACCCTTAAGCGCCACCATACCATCAAATGTGTTCAGTGGAATGAAATGTAAAAGTTCAGTGGAACCTCGATTTACGAGCAGAATTCGTTCTGGAAATGTGCTCGCAAACCAATTTACTCGTATATCATTATGAGTTTTCCTATTAGAAATAATGTAAATTCAAATAATGTGTTTCAGACACCCAAAAATTATTCATGTAAAAATAAAAGTACAATACAGTTGTCTAGCCAGCACAATTCTACCCTTATCAAACTCACTCAAATCCTTACGTTTGCCCATTTTTCCTGCCTTTAAACACATTAACTTTGAGGACAAAATGTTCACTTGCTGCTTAATATATACAGAACCACCCACTAACATGCACCATGATGAAGAGATAATCAGTGTTATGCACTTCACCGCTCATAATGTTATAATGTCATAATGTTATGCCTGATCAGTGTATATAGAAGGTTTAGATGTACTTGCACTGCTTTTTGTAATGTTCATAGTATTGCTGCTGATGTACACTGCTGATGTACTGAGCCTTTTTCCGATTGTTTGCTGTTCTGGTTTCGATCACTCTTTGTACCCGGCTTTTTGCTTCTTCGGATTAGCCTTGTTTATGTTATTTGCACCTCAACTAAACATTGCATGTTTCTGGATTACAATTTTACATATCCACTCTGACTCATATGCCTGCCTGTATCGATTTTCTTTTCTTTTAATTTTTTCCTGCATTTGCATCTACATTGACTCACCTGTTGTGAAAACCAGACGGTGCAACACAGTGACTAAAAAATCCAACGGGAATATTTTTGCCTCAAGTCTATACAAGTATAAAAAATCTGCAACATATCCAGTGGAATCACAGCAACAAAAATGCCAGATTAATGCAAAACATCACACTTGTAAAGAATCAATTTATAGGATAGGTTTTATAAAAAAATAATTATCCAAATGAAGCATTTTGTATCTGTTTTAGTGTGACCAATTCTGCTATTTGACTTTATCATACATCTACAAGAAATATCTCATAGTTTGAAATTAATAAATGTTTTGTACCTAACAATGTATTCCGTATGTAATACTACAGCGATTTAATGCAAATGTCAAAATTTTAACCGAATAATCAAGGTTTATTTGAATTATTTGTACATATTTTATATTTAAATGCTTTGTATTTAGCTTCTAATGAGGCCCATTGTTCATAAATATGTTCATCAGCTATAATTTTCTGATTCACCAAGAAACTCAAAGTTTCAAAGTCCTTCCTGTCCAAACGTCTGTTGTTTGTTGTGTACAATGTTCTATTAATATCTAAAAGAACTGAATAATTAATACATAAGCTGCTTTTTGGGGCAAAAATGAGGCAAAGAAATTAGGCAAAAGCACTGCCAATCTTTCATAAGTCAGATATAATTATGATTATTACAATAACCCAGTTGTTGCTTTATTCACAATCACTCTGATCTTCCAGCAGACCTTTTGGTTGGTAAGTGAGACACTTTATAGATAGATTTTTTGGACATCTTTGCAGTTGGAAAGCTGAGGTCAGAGTGCAGGGTCAGTCATGGTACAGCCCCTGAAACAGAGAGGGTTGAGGGCCTTGCTCAAGGGCAAAACATAGGCACTTTGGTGGGGCTGGGGCTAAAACCCCTGACTTTCTAGTCAGCAACACAAAGCCTTAACCACTTCTTCTTCTTCTTTTTTCGGATGCTCCCATTAGGGGTCACCACAGCGGCTCATTTGTCTCCATACCCCCCTGTCCTCTACATCTGCCTCTTTCAAACCAACTACCTGCATGTCTTCCCTTACCACATCCATACACCTCCTCCTTGGCCTTCCTCTTTTCCTCCTTCTGGTGGCTTCATCCTCAGCATTCTTCTACCGATATAAACACAAAGCCTTAACCAACTTTCCATAAAACATATAAAGCACTAATGGTGTCGAGATATGGAAAAATATTCAAACTATATAATGCAATGATAGCATGCAACCCCAATCACACTTAATAAATATTAATATGTGATACATTAATATGCAACTAACATGAAACTTCATATTTTTGTATTACAATACCCAAATTTTACAGCAACTAAAGAGAAACCTGTATTTCTGACATTAAATTTTTAGCCTAGATTGCTGTTTGTACTCCTAATTCCCCACACATTACATCTGAAAGACCTCATTTCTCTTCAGACAAGAGCCAAATAAAATTTTTCTATTAGCACATCAACATGCTTCATTATCATGCCTCTGACTAGTCCAACTCCACTGCTATTGGACTCTATTTCCCTCAATGCGAGACTGGGAAACCGTTTTGCACACAAGGAGGCTTCTCTAATAAATGAACAGATCACAGTAGCACCTCTCTAGTCGTTAAAAGGTAATGGAGGTGTCACAGAGGAATAAAAAAAAAAAACCCTGTCTATTTTACACCCCTAAAGAATTGTTGTTAAGACTGCATGACAGAAGAGACAATTTCGATCCTCCAAGGGGATTAAGAGGAAAACCCTAAAGCCATCATTAGATGCTACGACAATCCTGTAATGAACATTCGGAAAAGATTTGTATTTTTTTTCTCATTGAGATGCGGTGAATAGGTATTCTCAATATGTGAGTATAATAATGAGTTCTGTTATCCATCTGGGATATGTTTTTAATGAAAGTATGGACCATCATATAGGATTCAATCTGAGTGCTCTCTAAAGGAAGAAGTAACAAAACAAGGAACTCATTCAAGGATTGTGTGTATGACAACAGCTGAAAAAGATAAAGCTTCTGCTTTAAGGAGGAATGATCAAGGAAAGAAAATAACCTGTTTAGACTTGCCGAGGTCTTGAACTCCATCTGAAAGAAATCTCCGCCGAAGAGAAAGAATGTCCATCGGAGTGTGGCAATTTGGATAATAAACTAAATGCATTTGACAGTGAAACATGACTGGCAAGATCTGCACTGACATCACTTCCTCTCAGGTATTTCCATTGAAGCAGGGAGTTGCCTTTTTTTTTTCATCAATTTGAATTTAAATGCGGCTGCATTCTTTCACCATGGTTGAGTCACCTCTGTTTTTTATGTTGTTTTTTTTTTTTTTTTCGTCTGCTCACAAATGAATGCTTCTGCAAGAAGCTGGAAAGTTTCATTTCTGAATATGGTCAACATATCATGTTCACCATATCACATTGGTGATTAAAGTTTAAATTCTTTATGTCTAAAAATATTCCTAAATACTGTACATCCAAACATTTTGGAAATAAATGCATTGAAACTTTACTGTTTTTCTGTAAAACAAAATGCAGCTATTTGGAGATAAAACAAAACCAATGAATCTTTCTTTCACTCTCTCTCTATCTGTGAAGCTGAACATGTTCCTGAGATTCCAGTGGTCTTGTATCCTTCTGCTCCTCATCCTGATGCCCTACATCTGGATGGGATTATTTTCACTCACTGCAGCTGCTGATGGTTCCACATGAACATGTAGGCGGTTTGTTATAATTATTTGCTACAATTGACATGACTTATTTTACATTTAACTGTCCATCCATGAACATAAACTCGCCAATGATGAACTATAATTATTTAACTATTTTTCTTCCTCATACAAGGTGGTATCAAAAAGTTTCAAGTCTAGTTTTGTAACATGTCAATAAATGGCAGCACAAAGCCTTAACAATTTACACAAACGCACAAACGCACACCATTCACCTTCACTGTTGTTTTCTGTAAAGCTGCTTTGAGACAATGTCTGTTGTGAAAAGCGCTATACAAATAAACTTGACTTGACTTGACTTGACAAAGCTGCACACACAGTCACAGGGAGCACCAACCTTCATGAGTCAGATTTGATTAAAAATTATTTTAAATTAGAAAATGAATTATGCTTGTTTGTTTAAAGACCAAAGAGACTGAGAATCATCCTGAAAATATATCTTGTAAACAATGAAGCATGCTGGTGGTAGCACCTTGTTTTGGGAATGCTTCATCAGGGCCTGGGAAAACTATAACTAACTATAAAAAAGTATATAATCCTTAAAAAAAAAACTTGTTCATGCTACAAGAGAATGAGGTTCATCTTCCAACAAAACAGTGGCCTTAAGCATACTGCTAGAGCTGCACTGGCGTGGTTCCTAAAAGTGTCATAATGACCCAGTCTTTAACCCAATTGGCCTCCATCCAATGTGACAAAGCTTGGGTACTTTCGCCAAGAAGAATAGGCAAAAAATATTGGTATCCAGATAACATAGCAGATAAAACACCTAGCAGATAATAACGTACCCTAGAAGTCAAGCTCCCATAATTGCAGTCAAAGGTAAGTTTACAATGGTCATTTCAAAGGGTAAACACATGGATATTGTATGCAATAAGAAATGCACCTTGAAATATTAGACATATCATGTAAGTCAAATGATGCAATGATGGGTACCACTGCAAAATGTGGATAAATTCCAAAGGGGTGAAAATTTATGCAAGGTGCTCTACACGGCATACAATCAAAAGTGTGTCTTCATGGGCGTCTAAGCCTAAATGGCTTTTTTTTCCTTTGCGTAAGTCAATTCCTTAAACCTATTTCACAAGCTTTAGAGTATTTGTTTGTTGATGCATATCAGGCATCTAATCCGAATCAATTCAACGCTAAGTGAGAAAGCGGAATGATTTCAGGGGGTGATGGAAAGTGATTACTTTTCTTATCAATTTATCTAATTCTATATTTACCCTTTTTAGAACACAACTGTTCTCAACACTGACCGTCTAATTTCGAGAAAGCACATCTTAGACTTAGACACAAAGCCCCTTGTTTACAGCGAACAATCTCCAAATACCAGCTTAGCCTTACAGGAGACAAATAGAGAAAAGGTTTTGTTCTAACATGGTGCTAACTGGTACACTTTGCTAATCAGATGATGCAGTTCTCTTTTTTACCAGCTATATACAACAAAAACAAGTTACAACTGAATCTACTGGTGTCTGATTACCCAGGGAACCAAGTCCAAATGAACAGTCAGCATGGTTTTGGAGGCCAGTTTATGTTTAATGTGTGCCATGATGCTACTAGCTGCAAATAATTGGCCTAAAATGCTAACAATAAAGGCAACGATTTTATAATGTGTTAAAAGAGAATATCAGCTATTATACCACGGTCTGTCCGAATACTCAATTATGATTGGTTGGAAAATGTGCATACGGTTAGTACACTCATTTTTAATCACGTGCATGATTTAAAATGAGCATAATTCTAGAACTTACCACCTGTTTATACCAATAACTATTGGAAATGAGTACTTTTTCTATCCATTCAGTCAAGTCTGCACTGCAAACATCAATCTACTTATATTTTGTTGTGTCAATATGCCATTTTAAAGTTTTGCTAATGTTTTTATTATGATTTACCCTCAAGATCCTTTGTTTGAACCCTTGTGTGTTTCTCTAATAAATGAGAATGGCGTATCAATGATAATTCTTTGTCTAGGTGCATTTTACACACCACTATATGAAAATGTTTCGAGACTAAATCCAAGACTTCTTGCAAAATTAACGCTTCGTTGTTTGTTTTGTTCACCATTTTGGGCAATAGAAGAGAGATTAGCACTATGGATATGGTAGTGCATTAAGTGGGAAGAAAAGGATTGACAGAGAGAGATAGATAGAGAGAGAGAAAGAGAAATTGTGTCTAGGATTGGTAGTGTGTACTAGGCAACACTGAATGCAGTATTGAGACCATCTGCCTCTCCATCACAGCCCAGTCAGTGTCATGCCCTGGTTCAGTAACTTATCCAGGCCATATCCTTCCAATGACTGCCCTCATTTTTCTTTTCTGACTGGTTGCCTCAAAGCGTCCTGTGGAAGAAAAAAACAGGCATACACCATGAGGCATGTGTAGATAAATCAGAATGTGAGTTAATGAATGTAGCTATTAATGTACTATTTTGCTACAAGTCTGACTGTACAGTTCAAACAGGACTTCCAGTGACAAGGTTTATATTAATGCTCTCAGAAGATATGACCTTATATGGGTACTCTTTGGGTACTATGTAAAAAGAAATTTAATTAAGCCCCAATGGGACAGCCCACACACAGCCCAAAAAAAATAGTGGACTCCGATTAGACTGTACCACTCTACTATTTAGACCACACCTTATTCTGGCCCACTGGGGCACCACCCAGTGCAGGGCCAACCCATACTCCTCATCCTTCTCTTTTAGTGCTCTACAGAGGCAGAACTACTTTTGTTCTCAAACAAATGCTGCCAACAACACAAACGACTCAAACAGGGGTATAAAAATCCAGTAGTGCCAGTGGTCAAGTATTTCTACTTCCACTGAAAAAACAAAAAATATCCCCTTAATTCCTACTTCCACAGAGGCAAAAAAGACCCAGACACATCCATAATTTTCTTCTAGTGCTTTTTTTCCTCTTTGTGAGTGATAGTGATAATCCCTCAGATGTGGCAAAGAGCAATTTCTTTCACATCCTATGTGAAGATAAGATACAACAGAAGAGTCACAGCAATTACTAGCATGACAGACTAGCTCACTAAAACTACACAAACACGTATGGGCTTAAGATGTTTTTTGTGTGTGTGTGTTTTAAATTTATGCTAGAATCCAAGCATTATGTAACTCCACCTCCCAGTTACACCACACCCCTCACTGCTTCCTGCCAATTCCTGTATCCTGTAAAATGCTTGAAGCATTTTAAAAGTCTTCTAAAAATAAAAGTTTATATTGCCATTTTCTTTTCATTTTCTTGAGAATCCTTCATAATGTGTGCATACTAATGTCTAATGTCTACACTGCTCACTGACATTAAAATCTCATTGTAGTTCTATCCAATCATCATCCCATCCAAAATTATTTCTTTTACATGGAGATGTGATGCTTTTCTTGGTGATCATGCGATGCTTTCCTCAAAATAACATCCCATTTTATTTCAATCTAATGTGATGTTTTTTTTGTGTAGAACATTTATTTCTTGAATTCATGATGTTTCTTTGACATATTCACTTGGTAATGCGATGGTTTTCTTGTGGTAATGTAATGTCTTTTGTTAGAACATGTTTTTCTCATAATGTGATGTGATAATTTACTGTTTAAAAAGAAACTGTAAAGAAATGTCCCTTTAGAATGTTTTTAGAACATGTGTGCAAAAATGTAGTAAAAACAAGGCAGCAGTTGTGCGATGTTCAAACAGAATACAGAACTGTAAAGCTTGGAGCAGGTGGAGCAAGTAACGTAGAGTGTTACTTCACAGAGAGTTAACCTCAGATTGACCACAATCTAATGAGAATCATCAAGAAATCAAAATTTACCCTAATAAAGCGGCTCGAACTTAAACATGCATCTAGATAGTTGGTAAACGGTTACTTGCATTGGCTTTGTTGCTAAACAAAGACAAATTCTTGATGAGGAAGGAGGAAGTTTTTGGGCGAGGTTCTTGGAGGTAAAGCTCTGTCTCAAAGGGTTTGAGTCCCGTCTTAAAAGAGGGTTTGAGCCACGATTGGTGGGTGTTCAGGACATTTAAAGGTCCCCTAGCCACACCCATCTTTGGTGGAATAGTCAATACAAGGCATGAACATTTGAGAGGGAAAGACTTTCTTTGTCTCCGTTCTTGGTCTGCTTGCATGTTTATGGATGGTCTGGAGAACTGATGAAGTTTTCTCCAAAGTGCATAAGTGTATATAACTGTAAATGTTGAGACCCAGGCTGTAATTTATATGCAGATGTTAAGGGTTAAAAGGGACGTCTGGGACATGAGATCCAACTGATCAACAAATGGTCCTAGGCAGATGCTACAAACATAAGACTTTAAACCAGTATGAACATATAAAATATTATATAACCAATTCTAACAAACATATAATTATCGAACCTGTATGAACATATCACTATATAAACTATATAAGCGATATATATAAAAATATAACATATAAACATATATATAATTATATACACTATATAAACCTACATATAACTATATAAACTTATATGTGTACAAGTGTGATTCAGTAGCTTGAAGATAAACAACGTTGAGTGTGTGTATTGGGAACTGGAGTTCACAGCGGCCATATTTGTAGGCCGCAATGGCTGCTGGGATCTGCCGATGGCGGTGGGTAATAAATCATAATAACTGCATGAAGGACAGGAATAAAGCATATTTTCCTCACAATGTAGTTTTTGCAGAAATTGGAGACTGGGAATTGGTACTAGGAATTTTGATCTTGTCAATAAAAGTTTAGAAATGAAAAATTCAAGGCCACACTTGTCAAACTTTATAGCTTACAGCGGATGAAGCGTGTCTGATCTTCTATCCTGTCTATCCTGCATCGGGACAAGAATCAGATGCTCTGTATTTCAGATCCCTTTTTATTTTGACGTATTTTCTCGTTGCTTGTCCTTCATTCCAACAGACTGATGTTTTGGGTGTAACGCTGCGGCTCCCGCTTCATGACACGCATTTCATGTGGCAGATGGATTTGACAAATGAGTTCTGTCTGGCACAGGAAGGTAGGCTGTGTGAGCATGTGACCATGGGAAATGAAAAAGACACAGCTTTGTGGCACACACACACACACACACAAACAGCACAGAATCTAACATAACTTACAAACATCACTTGAAATATACACTAGCCACATACACTGTCCACTTTATTAGAAATGCCTTGTACAACGATCTAATCTCGTTTCAATTAAAATTTTCCTCCAGGAAAGCCAAGAGATAATGGTCTCAGGTACACTCTACTGACAAAAGTATTGAGACACCTGATTTTTCCAGGCATACATGGTCCTTTCCCAAAAAGGTTGGAAGCACACAATTGTATAGAATGTCTTTGGATGCACTTCCATTAAATTTTTGCCTTCAAATGAACCGGGAGATCCAAACATGTTCCAGCATGACAATGCCCCTGTGCACAAATTCAGCTTTTTTGAAGATACACCGACCAGACATAACTTTATGGCTACTGATGCGGCATAACATTATGACCACCTGCCTTTTTGCTGCCAAAACAGTCCTCATCTATTAAGCATTAGCAACATTAACATCTTACCCATGTAATGCATACACCGACCAGACATTACATTATGGCATTATAACATTATCACCGGTGAGTGAATAACACAGATTATAGCTTCATCATGGCACCTGTCAGTTGGTGGCAAATAGTATATTAGGCAGCAAGTATACATTTTGTCCTTTATGTGATGGAAGCAGGAAGCATTTCCATAACCGTGGGGGGTTTCCAGTCTGCAGTGGTCAGTTTCTATTAAAAGCGATCCAATTAAGGAACAGTGGTAAACTGGCAACAGTGTAATAGCAGCCAAGGAAAGTATTAACAAATTACAGTGTACTACCCCATACTGATCACCATTTTTTAAGTCCCTGCACTCTGACCCCAGCTTCCTAACAATCCTGGAATTTGAGAGGAAAGAATCCCACTGTGCTGTAATGTACATGTGACAAAAAGCCTCAATCTAAAACTTATAATGAGAAGAGACTTTGCCATTTGAAAGTCGGTGTGTGTGTGTGTGTGTGTGTGTGTGTGTGTGTGTGTGTGTGTGTGTGTGTGTGTGTGTGTGTGTGTGTATGAATTATTTGGCAACACTTTCAAGTACTCAAAGAAGAAAGCATCAGCAAGAGTGACAGTCTCTCTTTTATCATCTTTATTTTTAGATATAAGTTAATGAGTTTGAGGAAACGCTGTGAAAATATCTACTGTAGCAGCAAATGAACTACAACAGAATGGTCATTTTTTCCCCCTGAGATTTAGACATACATGAGACGCAGTAATCGGGACTCAGAGTGCGGATTTTCCACAGGATTTTTATTTCCAGCTTAATTTCAAAATGAATGTTAAAGTATTTGGAAACACACCACATTTGACCTGTTGTCATCACTCATTCTTTGGAGATATTAGCTTAAAAATGACGCAGCTGGATACTGTCAATGTGGGTTGAATCAAACATTGTTTATATGTCTGAAAAAATGTATGATCATACTTTTATGTAATTATCAGAATTATATATTCATTATTCTTTACAGCACTGATGACTTTTATCTAACAGCAAGTGATAGATATTTGTTTTCTTCACCGACATTGCACATATACTGTATGTAAACGCCTAAGCATAATGATAACCAATCACTTCCTTCATCCTCCATTTATACTGTATTAATCAAGTCGATGAAAAGTTTTATCCCAAGAGATCTGACTTTTAAAGTTTCTGGTTAAAAAATAAACTCAACACACAGGAAAATGGTGGTCATTTTTGGACTGCTTTCCCAATTCACAGCATGTCTTCATTGCTCTAGTGCCAGCACACACAAATAGAGCTAACAATGTTGATAAAAAAGCAGCTTGTGTTGGTCTAGACCATCTGGAACACACAAGGGGAGCAGCATCCACCCACAGCAATTAACACCACTTTCCTCCTGGACGCCAATTCACTAAGTCCATCCAAGTGTCAGGACTCCATTTTAACAGTCTATGACAGAAGCTTACTAACATTTTGCAACCCTTAAAATCTATTTTGCAGAGCCTCTCTGCTCAGAATTATTCAATCAGCAAATCCAATTATCAGAATCTGTAGGTTTAGTATTTTAGTCTATTTTTTCTCTTTTTGGTACTAGAAACCTTCACTGAATTAATACGCTAGGTCAATAAGTTGACAGCATTTGTTGGCTATTTGTTTTTCGATCACTGACATTTCGAAGGAGGTCAAACTGTCTAATAACTAAAAAACTCAATATTTTTTTTAAATGTTATGATTTCCATGAGTTCAGCTAATATTAAGATGCACAATAAAACTTTTCATAAAACTCTACAAATTTAAAATGTATGCAAATGCTATGAAGATTTTGACTGTTTCATGTAAATGTTAAAAATAAGTAAATAAATATATACTGTATGTTCCCTGGTGGTCTAGTGGTTAGGATGCGGCGCTCTCACCGCTGCGGCCGGGTTCGATCCCCGGTCAAGGAACCGACCCCAGCCACTATCAGTACTGGTCCCAAGCCCGGATAAATTGGGGAGGGTTGTGGTAGGAAGGGCATCCAGCGTAAAAACGTGCCAAATCAAACATGCGGAGGATCCGCTGTGGCGACCCCTTATGGGAGAAGCCGAAAGAAAGATTTTTGTAATTATAAACTGTATATTGGGGTGTCCCCGAACAGTCAAAGATTTGATGCTTCGATTGTAGGAGCCTGATGTAAATACCAATCTTCGCAGAGGTGTTATGAAATAGGGATCATACCATTTTGGTTATATGGGGGTGCTCAATGTCTGATTTCACATAGGTTAACATACAGTCTATTATGTAATATTCTGTACATTGTGGCTGTTATGAGGAATCGCTGTACAGTTTTGGTCGCTTTATTAGAGGTGTTTTTGTGTGCTGTGTGCCTCCAGCTCTGGTCCACAAGTGTACAAAAAGTTAATTTAATTACATTTAATACCATAATATAAGGTGTGTATAAAAGCTACACCAGCTTCAGAAACATCGGTCTATTAGCCAGCAAGTTACTTAATACATAACAATTTTAAGTTATGTTGCTTGATTCTGCAGGATATCAAACTTTTCTTTGTTTATCCACACTTAATTTACAGATTTGGTGCCAGATTTTTGTCTATTTGAGGTGCCTAATATTACCCAGCCATTAGGTTTGCACAAGCCAGAGCACTCTTAGTGCAGGTCCCAAGCTCAGATAAATGGGAAGTTTTGCGTTAGGAAGAGCATCCAGCAAAACATGTGCTAAATCAAATATGCAGATCACGAATCAGAAATTTATACCGGATCAGTCGAGGCCCGAGTTACCAAAGACCGCCACAGGTATTGTGAGCTAAATTGGGCTACTGTTGGCGGAAGGAGAAGAAGGAGAAGAAGAAGGCGTCTACAACACGTGGTCAGAATAGCACCAGTTAGCACTATTAGTCTCGAAACTTTTTGATACCACCTCGTACAAAAGAAAAGGCATGGTTAAGGTGAGTTAAATATAAAAAGAAAAAAAAATTATATTCTGCATATATTTGTGATTTTACTTACCTTGCTATTATTTATATCACTATTACTACATCCACTTCTATAAAATCCAACAAATAACATTTTACTCAAAATCAGCTGCTTCTTAGTGTGGCTTGACTGCATGCATGACTTCTACAGCATTCACTGAAATTAAAATCACAAAGGAACTTGTGCAGAATCCACACTAAAAAGTTATAAAGGATAAATTTGTTTAGCGTCTGAGTTACCTCGGTTTCTAATTAAATTCGAAAGTTGGAGCCAGCAGCACGAACGGGAGGGGAAAAAAATCATATTTACAGAACAAACTCTGCTGCTGAAACGAACCTTGGAGACTCACAGTGAGAGATCAGCTCACCTGAAATCAAACACAGTGCTGATTCAGCTAACATTCACTAAAGGTTACACCTGGATTATATAAACCATGGGGCGAAATGAGGGTCTGTCTACAGGAAAACGTGCTCTACTGAGAAGCTTTCCTCAGGGTTACTATAAATATTGGTTTATTGGTCTTGTGTACAGACGTATACACATTCAAACCTGTGATGTGAACTGCTTTTAGACGCACACATTTCAGCCATTCGTAATCGAGTATTCTTATATCTACTGCTATAAGTAGGTATAACTAAAGTAGTGGTACAAGTATAAGGTATAAGTGAGAACTTTATGATCCATCTGCAACACGATTTATCTTTCCAGAAGCTTCTGACTCTTCTCACTCACAGCGCTCTGAAGCTAACACGAGCTAATTCGAGACACGCTAAGTCATAACGCCTATTTTAAAGCCTCGCTTAATCAATTAAAAACCTGAAAAAGTATCAACTAAGGTTAAGTTACACTTTTGAGAATTGAGAAAAGATTTAAAAATAGATTCCTGCATTATGACTCAATTAGCACAGTTTATTGAACAAATGCTGTTTACACACACACGGCGCTAAGATTCACAGACTTCACTTCATCTTTTTCTTCTCAGCAATGATGGAACTATAATGAAGGGATTTTCAGTGTCACCCAGATAAGGATGGGTTATTTTTGATTGGTGTTCTTCTCTAGGTTTTATCCTTACACCATGTCAGGAAGTTCTTCCTTGACACTGTTGCTACCGGTTTGCTAATTAGGGATTAATTTATATAAAAAACTTGTCACCCTAAAATCTTTATAATCTATTTGTTTCAGCTTTGGGACAATTTTCATGGTCAAAAGTGCTACATAAATAAAATTGTATTTAATTGAAATGAAATTCCAGTTACTAGAACAATCCATTAAGCACTAAAAATGCAAAGAAATGGAAAAATGTGGTAATATTTATTTGTATATATGTGTAGCTATTATATATGTACAGGTAGTCATCGACTTACAACCTATGCAACTTATGACCATTCGACTTTACGACCACAATCGCTAGCAGCGGCGTACGTAATTTTTTTACCAGCTTCTTATAACTTATACCTTATACTTGTACCACTGCCTCAGTTATTCCTACTTATAGCAGGAGATATAAGAAGACTCGGCATCATTTCACAGTACTGTACATATAGCCTACTCTACTTACGACCAAATCGTGTTACGACCAAGTTGTCGGTCCCAATTGTGGTCGTAAGTCGACGACTACCTGTATTATTAAATATCAACCCTACAAAACACCACTGGGATGAATTCGAATGCTGGCTGTACCCCAGTTCTCCGCACCCACATCAATACCTGCCTTTACTATAAAATTTTTCCATGCAGTCTAGCATACTTCCTGAAAATCTACACACACAATCACTTTCATTTATATAAAGATTTACCAATTAGTAAGAACCAGGAGACCAGGAGAGGATTGGGGAAAATAAACCTGTACTTTTTCAATGTTCATTGAAGCCTAACGTGGTCTCTTGTAGATCATCCCTCTGATTGGTGGATATGCAGTGCATGTGGAACTGTGTTACAGTTACTACAGGTTTTGATGTACATTCCTGCCTCAATTCTAATATTCACGCTTTGACGTTGTTTCTCAAATAATTTTACTGATCTAAGTTGGATTTAAACCGTGTTTTGGTTCAAATATCTAGAAAAATGCTCAACGGTTTCATGGTTCCCATAAACTATTCTAATCCCCACTCGCTCTTTTTGAATAAGGAAGTTGTTTGTCACCTGACATTGTATTGGACTACCAGGAATGCCTCAAATCCAACATCCTCTGTGTGCTACCATGCCGGGTTTCCTTGGAAACAATCTTCATTTTAACTGCTCAATCTGTAAAGGGACACTTTGTTTCTCTCATGCTTTTCTTAAAAGTGAATTGTTTGTCATGTTGTCTTTGTTTTTAGTTTTATTTCAGAAAATGTGCTACAAGGGAGAAGGAAAGACTGTATCTTATTTCATTAACACACATGCCTCTGGTTTCACTCATGTCCTTGATCCAGATGATTTTTCCCTACGTGCATATAAGAATCACATAACTGCTCATAAATAGTTAGAAGAAAACAGGTACTACTAATATATAATCTCTTGAAGAAGCTACATTAAGTCAAAATAGAAAAGTAATGGCGCAGAATAACAAGTTACTAAGTCAAAATAATAAATAAAAAAATTTTCCTTCACATTAACCAAAAGACTGTAATCTAATAGCAATACCCCTGTGCACAACGCCAGCTCGATGAAGATCTCCATGGGTTGGAGTGAAGGATTATAAATGGCCTGCTATAGTGCAAAATCACTGAATACCTTCGGGACGAACGCTGACTGCACCCCAGCGCTTGACTTACTAAAGCCCTTGTGGCTGAATATGCTTAAATCTCCACAAGCACACTCAAAAATCTAGTGGGACATCTACTTAGAAGAGTGAAGGATATTTAAAAAGCAAATGGGGACTAAATGTGGAATGGGGTTCAAAAAGCACATACCAGTCTTATGGTCAGGTGACCAAAATTTTAGTTCCAAATAATAGAATAATTGAAATTGTAAAAATCCTGAAAAATGCTGAGTCGTCATAATATCATAACAAGATAACTTGTGGTAATTATATCGTAATGTAACAGTATTAAGTCCAAATAGGAACGTAATGTCTGGGAATAACAAGTTGCGAAGTGGAAATAATGAGATTGAAAGTTAAAGTAACGGCATGAGACGTTGAAAATGTCGAGTTTGAAAGTGCCTCTGATAGTTTTAGTCTTGCTTGAGGTCATTTTAATCCTGAACTTTGAGAATCAACAGGATAAGCCTGTGTACACCAAGATTACATAATTTCAGTCTGGGTAATTATGATACAGAGAGAGAGTGAAAAAGATGTTGAAGCTATTCACATGTGCGCATCGTTTTATCTCTGTCCCCAGTGAAGTCCTAATTAAAGCGACAAAGTTAAACCAATTAATGGCTTCGCTGCCTTTCTGCTTGATGTAATTTGTTATCTTTAAAGGTGCTTTGAATCTGGGGAGAAGACAGAAATGAAATACAGGCGCTCCTGCATCAGGCAGAACGATTTCCGAGGCTCCGGTTGTCTTTTTCGTGTCAAACCCATTAGCACAGTGTGAAATGAAATTAAGCAGCGATTCTTGCCGAGCTAGCGCTCGTTAGGTTGCACCTAGCGAGCAGAGTTGCGGATAAGGAAGTCTGCTGGGACGTTATTTGTTCTAGCATATTCTCCAGTGGGTGGGGAGATGGTTCTGTTGAGAGTTTGTGCCAGGAACAGTAGGATTAATAGGGCTGAAATCTCAATCGGCTGCCAGAGCTCAGTGAGATTTATGCACACCATACAGTCATTTACCACCCACGACATGTCGCTGATACTGTGACAGGCTTTAGCACTTAGACCTGAATATAAAGACACACGTGTTCCGTCTTGGTGTTGGTGGAGTACATTTGGAGTGTAAATACAAGTGTGCACCCAGGACCCATTCAGGGCTCATATGGGAATAGGACTCATGATCATAGATTTGTTTTCAGCATGCTGTTTTGCAAAATGGTTGCTAATTTTACCAGGTTGTTTTTCCTTCGGTACCAACACACACAGCAGGAAAGAACAGTTCTTCTTCTTAAATAGACTATTTTCCAGCAAATCAGGACTTACAGCGGGATTGCAGCGTTCCAGTCTGATAAAAGCCAGGTTTTATATATCAAAACACAGTACATTGCTGACCACTACGGCCCTTTGTCCAGCAAAACAAAAAGAACATGTTGAGCTATTCATGTTATTTGGAACCGAACAAAGAAAACGAATATCTTACATCCGCAGGATATGGCAACCCCCTTATCCAAATCTACTTACATTTATACAACTGATTAGTTTAGGGTTAAGGGCCTTGCTCAAGGGCTTGGTTGGAAATGCTTGCAATAAAACTTGTGACCGATATCATAAGTAGGACAACATTTTACCCAATGAGCTACAATAAATGATGAGTGGGGATATGGCTCTGGGTTACTGATCAGAAGGTCATGGTTTGAATCCCTGGGTTTGCCAAGCTGCCACTTTTGGGGCCCTCAAGCAAGGCCCTTTACTCTCTATGCTCCAGGGGTGCTGTAACATTGCTAACCCTGTGCTCTGACCCCAGCTTCTTACATCACTGTGATATGCAAAAACATAATTTCCCTGTGGTATCAATAAAGTATTCTAATAAATACTGAAGTTAATTATATTAATTTCAAAATAAAAAGACACAAGTATGAGACCATGTGTTCACATTACAACACAGGGTGGCAGTGGAACATGGGGCCTTTTCCAGGAAACTTGGGGCACATTCATACACGCTATAAACAATATGGAAAATTGCTAATTAGCTTACAACACATATCTTTAAATCCCCCAAATACAGGGTGAGGAAGGGTCTCGAAACCCCAAAACTTGAGGTACAAAGTCGCAATCTCAAAAACAGTCCTCCAGAAAATGCATACAGATATTTTAGAACCACAGGAATTACATGTTTGGACTTTGATTTATTATTACAGTCTCATGTTAAAGGCTATCTACTCACTGTACAGCTCCTCCTGAATCCACCACTCCAGTGAACACAGATTTCAGATAAAACCCAGACAAACCCTTTGAATTCAGCTGGAATTGTAAACGGTAGTTCAATCTAATCAGTCCATGCCACACATAATGTATGTATCCTTGTGTTTGTCCTTTGTTTAGCGGCCATGTTGGTGTTTCTTTTCCACATTTCCCAGCTATTGCTGAGGCAGATCGTTTTCAATTCTTTGTGTGTGTGTGTGGTTTGTGCAGTGTATAAATCAGTAAACACTTATGTGTTTGTAGGAGTTATGCCATCTTTCCCTGAACCCCTCACTAGTTTGATGTCTTGACAACATTTCACACCGAACATTACCTTTTCCACATTAACTGCATTATGTGACTGTCACTTTCACTTATGCTGAGACGGGGACAGGAGAAAAAACATAGCAGACATGTTGCTTCAATTTTAGGCACTTTTGCAACACACATACACACACAAACACAGTCTCTTCTGGTTCTGTCCACATGTACACAGATATTTTTGAAAACAACAGCATTTTCGAGAACACACAGTAACATACGACGAATTGAAAACGATGTCTCGTCTGTTTGGGAAAGATAGGTAGTCAATCACAAGGTAAAAAAAAAAGACTCCAGCAAATAATTAGCACATGTGAGTTTGTGTACACAGGAAAGGGCCAGTTTGTGAATTACTGTGATTTTGTAAAATGTGTGATGCAGAATGAAAAGTTTGAAAAGATGTAATTGGCTGGATTTGTGTGTTTTGAATACACAACATTTTTATTTGATTTATATACAGTAGCTGTATAATAATTGAAAAGATACCAAAAACATTTTAATTAAAAAAAAAAGAAAAAAAGAAAGTTCTTTCTGATCTTCACAGAGCAAATATTCAATTCCCATGTTGCAAAATGCAAAATATATGGCAGGACTTTCGAATAAAATAATAATCATAAGCCAACGATGACAATATACATTGGAAGAACATTACAAAAATTCTGCAAAACAAAAAAAAAGAGAAGGCTGGTGGGTGGGACGTGGCAGGCGATCAGAGTGGCATTAAATTCTGTTTTCCACTTCTTTGCTACTGGTGATAATCAGAACTAGAATACTTGATTGAGACACAAAAAAAAGAGAAGGATACTAAATCAGGAGAGTAGATTTCAGAATGATTTCGCTATGTGAAGGCTTTTCCCAGGTCAACAATCATATTGAACTGATGAAAAAAAACATGTATTTCATAGTGTTAAAGTGAGCCATTTTCCCAATATAAGGTCTAAAGAGTGCTCTGATTTGAACAGCTTTGCAAAGTTTTTTCTAGAATCCCATAGGCACAAAGAACACAAAATAATGAAGTGCTGATTCTGGTCAAAACTTTAATCAATAACCACAGAGCTGAGAATCTCACCCCATTGAATAAATGAATATCAAAACTTCAGTCCAGCATTGGGGAGGTGTGAAAGTTGTCAATATTGCAGACCTTAAAGTCTAAATCTAGGGAATATCTGTATATAAGTACAACATTAACACTTTACATTGAGGTCTCCTTAAGAGACATTGTGTGTGGCATGGGTTAACTAATAACTTCAGTATGAAAAGACCTATTTATAGCTCAGCCATACAAGTATGGATCACCTGTAACAATACCATCTAGGAATAAAAATGTTATGAACAATATACCAATATATACCAATTATGAGCATTGTTTTGCGATAATATTTCTCTAACAGCTTCTCTCTTTCTCTCTTTCTCTCTCTTTTTCTCACTCTCCCTCTCTCTCTCTCTCTCTCTCTCTCTCTCTCTCTCTCTCTCTCTCTCTCTCTCTCTCGCTCTCTTGAACAGAAAAAGTCTTTCCTGTGTCTGAAAAATAAAACCAAATACAATAAATTTAGACCTACTAAAACATTTTAGACTTCTTTCAAAATAAAATTTTCAAAGCTGAAATCACCTATTTATGAAATATAACATGCCAAATGTGTGTTTCCAATGTAACAGACAAATGGACCAACCTTTTTGTCTGAAGGTCATTGCTGGGCCCCTGAGCAAGGCTCTTAACCCTCAATTGCTTAGATAATTGTATGGTGCTCTGGGCAAGATCGCTCGATTAGTCAAGCTTCTAACAGAGCACTTCTTCTAAAAGGCTATTACATGGAAAACACAAATAATAACTTCAAGCCAGTGTGATTGAATGTTTTGCATTACAGAATTCATTTAAAAATCTAATCAAATTCTTGCTAATTCATCCCAAATCGCTGCTCAGGCCTGAAACTGGAGAAAATCTGGTGGCTTGTAGAAGATCGTAAATCCAATAAGGAGCAAATTTTCTGCAGTGAAGCCTCCTGACACTAATAGACAAACTGTATCATCTGGAAGACTCTGAATGTGCTCTCACTTCTGTGAAAAACTGCACAGGGAGGGGAAAAGAAAAAAATGCTGTGTGAAATGTTGTGAAATTGATCTGCTACCATCTGTTGTGTCTGTGACAGCAGAGGAAAGGGGAAGCGAGAACAGCAAAGGAAAAGGTCCTGATGGTGGGAACATGACATGAAACGTAGGAGAAATAACACCACATCTGTTAAGCACAGCACAGGAACTGGAGCAAAGTGGCACCTGAATGACTGCCTGGATGTGTGTGTATGTGAGTGTGTGTACTCTAATAACGTCATGGGAATACAAATGATAAATAAAGATAAGAGCAGGATTTTTATAAACAAGTGTAATAATTCAACTACTAGCTGGCAGAGGACAACCATTGAGGCTGTGTGACTGGGGAGATATTTGTATATCCCATTGATATGACAGTAACAATACATGCATGTTCTTCCTCTTTTGGCTACTGTCTTCAGGGGTCGCCACAGTGGATCATCCATCTCCATTCCATCTTGTCCTCTACATCTGCCTCTTTCAAATTAACCACTTGCATGTCTTCCTCTACCACATTCATAATCTTCCTCCTCTCTAGTGGCTCTATTCTCAGCATTCTTCTACCGATATACCCCATGTCTCTCCTCTGCACATGAACAAACCATCTCAACTTATCTCCCAAATGTCCGACCTGCACGTTCGCTCAAATAAAGACACTTCTAATCCTGTCCATCCTCATCAATGAAAATCGGAACGTCTTCAACTCTGCCACTTCCAGCGCTGCCTCTTGGAATCTTACTGTCAGTGTCTCTAAACATATCTTCCCACAGTCTTATAAACTTTACCTTCTATCACAACATTACATATATGTTAATATGCATTTTCTTTCTCCAAGTTTTAAAATGTGCAATTTTTTTCTCAAGATGTACACTGGACAAGCAAAACATTGTGGACACCAATCAGGCAAAACATTATGGCCACTTGCCTAATATTGTATTGGTCCGCTTTTCGCTGCCAAAACAGTACTGACCCATTGAGCATTAACAGCATTAACTTCTTCATCCATTTGAGCTACAGGAACTCGTCTGCTGGATCGGACCACACATTTTTTTTGCCAATTTTTCCTGCTTCATACACCAACATTTGAGGACAAAATGTTCACTTGCTGCCTCATATATCCCACCCACTGACCGGCGCCATGATGAAGAGATAATCAGTGTTATTCACTTTACCAGTCATAATGTTATACCTGATTGGTGTATATTTCCTGAAGTTTAAAGTTATGCCCATAGACTACACTTCCCAGTGGTCACAACACCTTGTGGTAATGTGGTAGTGGCTTGGAAGTTTTAACCTTCTTCAAACCCCTAAATCACCTGACTTTTGTTCCAGGATACTCACACAAACTTTAGCCACATGCAAATACATGTGAATCCCTTTACATTTAAAGTATCAAAAAAATGATATGAACCTCAATCATTAACTCCAATTATAGTCTATAGATCATAGAGTCTATAGTTTATAATCATAAAGTGTAGATACATTATTAGAATCTTTTCACGGCTGCAGTATGAGTAGTTATTCAACACATTTTGTGTACTTGTTGTCATTCAGAGTGTAATGCAAGCTCAGCCTGCAAAACTTTGCAAAGAGACCAGCTAGTTTAAATGGGTAAAAATGACAAAAGAAAGTTTCCTATTTTAAACAGGCTAAATAGTACCATAGTCACCGACTCAGCCACTTCACTTAAACCTTCTCGTGATCAGAGGTGAGAAGTAACGAAGTACAAATTCTTTGTTACTGTACCTAAGTAAATTTTTCCTGGTATCAGTACTTCACTATTTCTTTTTTACCTTCACTCTCCTTTTTTTACACAAATATCTTTATTTTCTACTTACATTTTCAAACCAGATTTGTTACTTAAGCTTTTAATCTATTTGGTGATATCAATATTTATTTTATAATTGAGCAGCTTTTTCAACCTACCTCTGGTGTATCATTTCCTGGCTCTCACAAGCACGCTACAGACATAGGCTAGTTTAAAAAGCTAATAACGAGCAAGGCAGAAAGCAGTCTGTTTTTTAAATGGATAGGACAGAGGGAGTGAGTGACATAAACATGACTGAGAACAGACACCTGATCACCTGATCATCATCATCTTTTCTCTGCTTGTGTTCTATATGGTGGTTGTTCAAACTGGATACATTCATGAGGTAAAATTTGAAATGTTTTTATATTCATATTTTAATATGATGTGACGTCCAGTTTCCAGCGTAACATTAAATCAGGTATTAGTAATGTAATGACTTCTTTTTACTTAAGTAAATGTCAGAACCCAAACTTCTTTACTTTAACTTAAAAAGTGTAGTCAGTATTTTTAAAACGAGTATCTCTACCTTCCCGTGGGCTCACCACCTGCAGGAGGGACCGTAAGTGCGGTGCTTTGAGGATTGGGCAGCAGTCGAAGGCGGGGGCCTGCTTAGACTGCTGCCCCCGCGACCCGAATTACGGATAAGCGGGAGGAAATGAATGAATGAATGAATGAATGAGTATCTCTACTACTTTAGTGAAATACGTGTGTACTTTTGCCATATCTTTCGGTGATAAAGAATGCGATCTTCCCAAAAAAGAACAGTTTGTTTTATTTCACACCACCAATGCAATTGTAATTGAATAAAATCGAATGTAATTCTGTTTAACTGTAATTTAACTGCATTATAATGGGCCAAAAATCATCTGGTCCAGCGGCTTTTGTTCAGATTTTCTTACTTTCCTTTTGACCCTTTTCTGTTTATTAACAGGAACATCACATTACATAATAAATGACATATAAAACCTTTCGTTATGGGTAAATAATGAAGCTCTATAGACTACCATTTTCATAGCCTGTCTTCATTAAAAGGCTTTATAGCTCAATAATGCTATGCATAGTGTTATGAAGTCGATTTCTCATAAAGTAGGCCTACCGCAGGGTGCCAAGTTTTTTTAAACAAAGAAAGAATGATGTCGGTAATTTGGCTTTTTTATCCGGATGAATATAATGCATAACGAATTTAACTTTCACACTTGGATATGTCTGTGGTTTATATGAAGGTTTATACTTTTGCATAGCAGGAAGTTTAAAGCATCCCCTTTTTTATATGACCATGTGAATCTGGTGGCCAGTGATCAAGCAAAGACAAGAACACAAATTTGTTCCTTTTATTACCATTTTCACATAATTCACAAAATCTCCTCCATGTTGATACGGATAAAAGCAAAATAATTAAATATGGTAAGTTCTTCAGCTTGTAAAATGACGCATTGCGCCTGAGAAATATCCGAAATGATCAAAATCCCTCTCCAGAATGAAGAAAAGCTGTTTCCTGAATTGTCAATTGGCCTTCCTGTGACTAATTGATGCACACATCCAACTAAATATACAATTAACCAAAAAAACAAACTGACCAGCTTATCTCAGCAGTCCACATAAAGCTTGATACACAGCATCCTAAAAAAACACAATGAGTTTAATGCCATAGGAGAGGAATTTCTAGATGAGCAACAGCTGTAACAAAACGCTTCTCATTAGCTGGTCGAAACTCAATTTGGATCAGTGATTAGATTTTTTTCTGACACCTTGTTGTCACTGCAACTCTGATTGGCCTTGGGTTTGGGGATCATAGCAATTAAATCCAATATCCTTTTGGACCATGTATTAGAAATAGCTTTCTTAGCATCAACAGGACAAATTAATCTGATGTTTGACCTTCTAGCACAGCACTGCGATTGCCAATGTGCTTTAGCTTCCACTATCGGATCATATTTTTAGTGATAACACTAGGTGTGGTGGTTAAACAATTTTTTTAATTACAGAAGGTGGTGGTGTTGCTGTGTTACAGCTCAAGAGTATTTGAGTTAATAATAGGTTTTCCAGGTTTTTTGGTTTACTTCTAACACCCAAACAGTGGATCAGCAATTCTTATTAACCCAATGGTGTGAAAGTGTGTGGTCACTGTGCAATGTACTGGTATTTAACTAGACATTGCATCCAGGGTACACTACAAGTTATTTCTGGGATAATCTTCAGGTCAAGCATGACCTTGACCAAGATAATTCACTTCAGTTATTTATATTACAGACTTCCCAGGTTAAAAAAATATTGAAAAAATCTTTTCGTTTTAGGCTCTAGATCCAGGACCAAAATAAATTGATACTTGAAACTGAATAAATAAATATTTATTTATTTATTTTTTATTTTTTTAACATTTCTGAACATTAATCAGATTTCAAATACTTTATTGATCCCACAGGGATATTGTTTGGTTGCAGTTGCTCACAGTAAAATTAAAAAGATTGAAGGAATGTTTGGTTTTTCATTAGGACAGTTTAATAATTTATATATTTCTCACCACATAATTGGATGTAGAACTGGTATATACCACCAATTAAAAAAATATGGTTGTTGATTCTTTTGGTGATCTTGTAAGAATTCCCATTTATTGCCCAATGTACCCAGTATGGGCTCCAGATCCCAGACCAGGATTAAACAGAACCTGAAATTGAATGTTTAAAAATCACTTCTGATTATTGAGTACAGCAGTTTGTGCTCCAAGTTCTTTCCCAAGCTGTGTTGTAGTACGTCTCTAGTGTGTCCTTTTACTAATAAATGGAGCACATGTCATTAATTGAGATGGCAGACAACAGTGTTTGTGCGGTGCACGGAACAGCATGTGGCGATGAAGTTTTTTGTGAACAAAGACGTAAAACTCAGAAGACAGAAGACTTCAAGTACAGTGATGAGACGCTCAGCCGTAGTAAAACATTTGAATGCTGTAAACGGTTCAAAGATGGTTGTATGTCCTTCAGTGACGATCCCGTTAATGTTGGCTCTCCAAGGAGGTTCAGGCATACTGGCAAATCTTTCTTGCCAAATCTTTCCAGGCATTAGTTACATTTGATAAGATTTGTATAAATAAAACAGGGGAGTATGTGGAAAATTATAAAGCTATAAGACACTTCATCCTTCAGCATTAACTGGCAACTCGGTGGATGGTGGAAGACACTGCACTTTCATCAGGAAATGGACTGCAATTTTCAATTCTGCAGGCTTCCATTCCTGAGACACTGTGCACTTTTTTATTTCTGACCCTCTGGCTGTAGTCTTAATTGAACGCATTTCTTGGTAATAAGGGAAAAAGTGGTGGTCATGAATCCATTCAAAACTTGGGTACTGATCTATATTTAGAGTATATTTTAATAAATGTCCATTAAAGTGATTAATAAGCTCTCAGGATTTACTAAGACAGTGGGGAAAAAAACAAGAAACCCACATAATTTTGTGGTGATTTTAATTCTTATAAATGGAATTGTTATTGGTTGTTATGAAAACCGCAATGGGTTTAAAAATGTAAGTTTAATTTGTTGCCAACTATTGGTGACACATTGGGTCTGAAACCATTTACCACCCATCAGATGATTATGTGGATATAATGCTAACAAAAAAAGGTCACAGACTATGCCCTGTGACAGGTTTTGCTGATTGAAAAGGATTTTATTGGTCCAAACTGTTTTTTTTTTAAACAGGATATCACTAATAATGTTGTCCCTCTTCATACACTGTTGGAGTATTTTCAAAAGTTGGTAATAGAAGATACAGTGCATCCGGAAAGTATTCACAGCGCTTCACTGGGCCATTTAAGGACATTCACAGAGTCGTCCCATAGCCACTCCTTTGTTATTTTGGCTGTGTGCTGAGGGTCATTGTCCTGTTGTTAGATAAACCGTCGCCCCCGGTCTGAGGTCCAGAGCGCTCGCTGAGCAGTTTTGCATAAAGGATGTCTTTGTACATTGCTGCATTCATCTTTCCCTCAATCCTGACTAGTCTTCTAAGTTCCTCCCGCTGAAAAACATCCCCACACCATTATGCTGCCACCACCGTGCTTTACTGTAGGGATGGTATTGGCCAGGTCATGAGCGGTGCCTGGTTTGCTCCAGACATGGCACTTGGCATTCAACCAAAGAGTTCAATTTTTGTTGGGGAGCTATCATGTGCCTTTTATTGAGGAGTGGCTTCTGTCTGGCCACTCTACCATTCAGGCCTTATTGGTGGAGTGCAGAGATGGTTGGTCTTCTGTTTCTCCTCTCTCCACAAAGAAACATTGGAACTCTTTCAGAGTGGCCATCAGGTTATTGGTCACCTCCTAAATCCCTTCCCTGATCGCTCAGTTTGGTTGATTGCCCCGCTCTAGGAAGAGACCTGACTCCAAACTTTTCCAAACTTCTTCTATTTACAGACTTTTCCAAACTTCTTTCATTTACAGACTTTTCCAAACATCTTCCGTTTACAGATGATGGAGACCACTGTGCTCATTGGGACTTTTAATGGTGCAGAAAACCTTCTGTGCCTCGATACAATCCTGTCTCGGAGGTCTACAGACAATTCTTAGGACTTCATGGCTTGGTTTGTGCTCTGACATGCACTGTTATCTGTGGGACCTCATATAAACATGTGTGTGTCTTTCCAAATTATGTTCAATCAACTGAATTTGCCACAGATGGATTGTGTCACCTGTCAAGTTGTAGAACTATCTCAAGGATGATCAGTGAAAACAGGATGCACCTGAGCTCAATTTTGAGTGTCATGGCAAAGGCTGTTTCTTTGCCTTGCAACTTCAATGTTGGAGATTCGAGTCCTGCAAGGATTTCCATTTCCTACCAGTGCTTTGAAGGTTTCTTCTGGGTACTTTGGTTTCCTCCTCCTATCCAAAATCATGCATTTTTTCCTGGTTTCCAAATTGTACATAGTGTGTCAAGGATTGTAATGGGTATAAGCAGTAAAGATGGCATGTAATGTAGCCATAATAGTGGTGTATGTCGTTTTTTTTATTAATAAAAAAAGAATTGGAGTAAAAAGCCTTTACAGCATGCTGTTATTGAAAAGTAATCTAGTTATCTTATGTAACAGTAACTCCACTTTCTTCCTCGACTATTTTCCCATAACACCACCACAATATTCCACATTTTTAGAGCAATAACTACATACAAGTGAGAAAACAAACCGCACGCTTTATTCGAGTACAAAGCATTATTATGTTTTGATATTTATGTAATGGACCTGTGTGTCTTAGTGCTCTATGATACGCTTCTATTTATCACAGACAACACAAAACCAGCTAGGGGTGGGTGGGTCAATATATTGGCGAGGAGAAAATGACAAAATGCTCTTTGAATCTCAATTATGACTGAGCTACAATTCTGAAGGACTCTAAACCGGAATTAACAGCCAATCACTACAGACAGTGATCAATAAATAGCAGGAAGGTGTTATTGACTCCTGTTGCAAAAGGCTGAAAGCCTCTAGATAAAGAAATGGAAGAAACAAAATCAAAATATCTCTATTTTTTCCATCTCTTTCTTTGTCTGTTTTTTCTCTGGGCTCATGTCTCGAGCTCTTTCTCTGGCTCTCTATCACCATAGAGGACACAGTCTAGTACACTAGAACAAGGCCACAGACTATTATAGTTGAGAAATGTGTCTTATAGTGGTAGAGAGATGTGGGAGTAGTCAGTCTCTCCATCCATCTGTCTCACTCTGGATTTTATGCAGTAAGATAGTGCCACATTCTGCTCGGTACACTCGTCTGTCACGCCAAAGTCCTCTTTCTGAAGAAAAGAACGGGAAGAATAAATGTACAGCTTTTGCTTGAGGATACTGCGAGGCTATTCTAAGGGGAACATCATGAAAATCTATAAGAGCAATTCGACAACTTTGGCAAAATAAGACGATGGGATTACAAGAACACATGATGAAGTGACTTATATCCTGGTCTCTTCCACGATGACCCTGTCCCTTGCCACAGGTCACAAGAGCTCTCTGAATGGTTTGATGAGGATGAAAAGAATTATAAACCGTATTTCATGGACTTTGCAACCCAACACATTTAGTTCGTGACGGACCGTATATACCGATAGACCAACAAAATGAGCACAATATGACATATAACACAACACAGCATAACACATGAAACCACACCATAATACAACATCAAAACACAACACAAAACACCACAAGCTAATATAATATAGCAGAACACAAAACAACACAATGCTATACAACAAGACATAACATAACAAAATAGCACAACATACTTTAACATAACACATGACAACATACATGACACACACATGACAACACACAGCACAGTACAGCATAATACACCAATCAGGCATAACATTATGACATTGTAGCATTATGACAGGTGAAGTAAATAACACTGACAGCAGAGGTGGATAAAAAATTACAGAAGCGCATTGCATTCACAAAGAAAAAAAAGAATTAGAGAAAGGATCTTATAATTATGACTTATTATCTCATAATTACAACTTATTATCTCATAATTACGACTTATTATCTCATAATTATAAGATAAGTGGGGGTAGTCTGTGGTAGTCATTTTAGCGCATAAGACCGGATCTGACGTTACTGCTTTCTTTGCTCAGAAGCACCTCATTACGCAACCATGCAGATGTAGCAGATATCATATGGTTTAGCTTGATGACTTTATATTAGTTAAATTAGCTACTGGACATTTCCCCGCTGACCTGCCCCTCCTGATAATTAATTTAGTTTCTCTAAGTCTTGCTTTAGTTAATAGATATGGGGCATAAACTATTACTATTATTATTATTATTATTATGATTATTATTATTATTATTATTATTATTATTATTATTATTATTATTATTATTTAAACTTATTTTAACAAACAAACTTTTATCAAGTGGATGGTCAGAATGTGTATCATTTATTAGTAGTCAATTTAAAAATATAATAATAATAATATTAATAATAATGATAATAATAATATGATAATAATAATAATAATTTTGCATTAAAAGCTTGTTTTTTTTAGGTGTTCATTGCCCTTCTAGGCCCCCGTAGATTCTCACTGTCAGGCTATAAAACTGCAGGCACCAAACTATTAATTCAGTTCAATTCAATACTGTTTTATTTGTTTAGCCTTTTATTTAGACATTTGCACATCCTTGTAAAAATAGACATTGTCACTTTTCAGAGGCTTTACAGATATAAAGAGGTTCTAAAGTTGTAATGTATAAATTTTTTTTCCTTATAAGTTTATCCCTTTTTTTACTTACTGTATCTTTTAGATCAGTGGTTAATGCTCTGGGTTACTGATTGGAAGGTCGGGGGTTTAAGCTCTGATATCAGCAAGCTGCCACTCTTGGCCCCTGAGCAAGGCCCTTAACCCTCTGCACTCCGGGGGAGTTGTATAATAGCTGACCTTGCACTCTGATCCCAGTATCCTAACATTGTTGGGATATGCGAGGAAAGAATTTCACACGTGACAAGTATAAAGCACCTTTCTTTTTTCCTTTCTTTCATGGAAATTCTAGCTGTGGACTTTTACAGGACAACAAAAAATCTCCAGATGCAGTAAAGTCATCGTTTTATGTTCTTGTGTCCAGAATCTTACAGACACCAGGCCCTGATCAGTGTGTTTAACAGCATTATAACAAATTCACAGCTACAAATCTGGCCACTGCTAGCATTTAAAGCACTAAGAACGACAGCAAATGAAATGCATTTTCTTTTTTTGTTGTTGTTTGCTTCAAAACAATACTTACAAAGCTGTCTCTGCAATTTTCTAGAAAAAAGAATCAATGCTGCCTTTGAAGCCAACACTAAGCACACTTAATAATCTGGATTAGAATTCAGTGCATGGGTTCTTTTTCCCAGAGACTGAAGCAAATAAATCACAGCTCCTCCGAGAGACAGAAAGAAGAGTTAAGTTACACGGCTTTCTGTTCCATGTTTCCTCAGGCATTCGTAAAAAGCAATCTGCTTTGAATCCGAGTGTGCAAAGAACGATTTGTGAAAACATTTCCTTCAGGAATGTGAAGAGAAACACAGACGTGCATATATATACGTATACATACTGTACGCTACATACATATATTCACAATGCTAATCGCTATAAGAGAATTAGCAGGAGCAGGATAGGAGTCAATTGTGACATTTGTTGATTTTATCTGTAATGGTGGAGAATTCCAGGCATCTCTTCAATTTCGGTTAATGTGTTATGTTTGAAAATCATAGAAAAGAATAAAGAGTGTACACTTGTCATGAACTAGCTAAATAACACCATACATTATTGCTGTCAGAGATTATCCCCATCAAATCTATGTTTTAATAAATGACACCTGGCAATCAGAATTGTATGTGTTTTGAACATCACGTCCCACATTTATTCTCTATTATTTGCTCTTCTAATCACTTCCACTCTTCAGGGACGATGTTTCTCCATACATCCAAGTTTGTTTGCTTGTTTTTGTGTGTGACGTCAAACCGACGTCCAACCTTTTATTTCCTGTTCGCCATTATAAAAATGAGACGAACATCAAATGAAAGCAATTGACACTATAAAACTAATTAACTATATTACCTATAATAACTAATTAACTATATTACCTATAATAACTATATTAACTATAACTAGTCCAAATAAGATTCGAAATATACATACAAATATATTAGTAGATTATTATAATAATTATTATTAGAACTATTACTGCATATCTGGATATTGTTTTAAAGCTTCAATAAGGAAGTCACAGACCCTCACATTTATCCTTCAAAAAAGTAGAAACCAATCTGGAGAGTATGACAGTAATAAAGATTGTTGCAAGGCAAATGCCTTTCCAAATGAAAAGTCTCTGAAATCGTAAAAAAAAATTTGCAAAGCACAAAACTCAAGTCAAAAAGCCAGAGAGCGGTCATTTATAAAGGGAAGAAAACCAATTTCAGTTACACCAGTGAATCAATACATCGAATACTACATATTTTTTTTTTTTTTACCTCAGTAAAGTTTAACATGCCTTGAAAGCATCAGTTCATGACAGGCTATGTATTAGAGTGAAACCAAGGCTATACAGTATTACAAGGGAAAGCAAAAAAAAAAAACTATATACTATATGGACAAAAGTTTGTGAACTGCTGAGCATAAGATTTTTATGTGCTTTTTGAACATCACTTTCCACATTTGGTCCCCATTTGCTGTTAAATATGGCAAGGTTTCTATGACTGTGTGTCACGTTTGACACCAACAATAAGACTTAAGACTCTTTAGCTAAAAAAAAAAAAAAAATACAAATAGAAGAATGCAGACATAAGCGTTTGTTCTTCTTTGCAATATAGATGAGATAAAACCGTTTCATTCTTTGCAGAATTGTTACAGAGTTCTTTGCAGAACTTTACACAGCAAACTTGTTTCAACAGCCATTTCTTTCATTTCAATAAATGTGTAAAAATATCAAATAAACCTGCAACCAATAAAAAGTAAAAGACAAGCCAGTAAGTAATGATTCGACTTGTTTGCCATTTTAAAACCTGCCTCTCAGTCATATTATTTTGTACACACACTTTGTCTTTTTTTTCATCTACAGCATCTGATTTATAACAAAGTGGGCAGAGCAAAAATGTATTAATGTTGGATGCATTAATTAATGCATAGCTCCTCTTTACAACCAGAGGTAGACCTCTCAGAGTGGGCAGAACCTTTAACCAACTGCCAATCAGTAAACTTTGAATGACCATGACTGACATCTCAGTGCCAACTGAATTGGTAAACTTTTACAATTTATTGTAAGTATAATCATCTGTTGGATTCATCACATTGTTTTCTGAAAACTGGTGTCTAGACTAACGCTAGCTAACTGTCACTACCTTCTTCAGGTAGCAGCTTAGCAGTGTTTCCATCTCTTTTCTTTTATTTTTGGAATCCATTGTGGAAAATTACACAATCCTATTTATTCAGCCTGAAGGTCTGATTGAGAAAATGTGAACAGTGGTGTCTCATTATGTTTAAACCGGGAGTTTGTTGAAACTGTTACCACAAATCTCTAGTCGCACAAGAGTATATAATGTCTTTGGATGTGGTAGCATTAAATTTTTACCTTTACTTTAACTAGGAGACCCAAACCTGTTTCAGCTCTATGAAGATATGCTTTACATGGGTTTAAGTGGAGGATCTTGATTTGCCTGCTATAGAGCTCTAACCTCAACCCTATTGAACACCTTTGGTATGAATTGGAACTCTGACTGCACTTCTTTTTTTTTTTTTTTTTGCTGAAGGGCTGAACAAAATCGAAGGGATGTAGATGTGTCAAATCGCCATGAGTCTTCCTCTGGGAGCTGGTGAAATAGTTTCAAATATTAAACTCAGCATTTTTTTTTTTTGAGTGATTAAGAAAAACTATAATCAAGTCAAGTAAACATTCACTTCATTGGAATTACTTGTACACCTGCAAATCCAAATGCAAAAAATAAAGGAAATCATGAAAATGCAGGTCAGGAGATTTTGATTCCACCAGACTTGAAAATGGGGTTAAGAAAAATGTGACTGTGGGAAGATTGTCAGTGCCAGATGGGGTGGTGTTAATATTTCAGAAACTGTTGACTGCCTCGGATATTTGCACGTAACAGTTTCAGAATGGTGTGTAAAAACAAAAAAACAGTGACAGTTTTCTGAGTGGAAATGCCATGTTGATAAAAGAGGTCAAAAGAGAAAAATGGCCAAGTTGTTTTGAGCTAATAGAAAGGCTGTGTTAACTGATATAACCACTCTTTATATCTTCCACATCTGTGGAAAAGAAATCTCAGAACATACTACTGTACATGCTAAACCTGGAGGTGGCTGGGATACAAGAGCACAAGATGACATTGGGAACCTCAGACTACAGGTGAACATTGCTATAATTTCACGTGATCTTTTTCCCAGTATCAGTAACAGCTCTGAGTATCAGTAAGCCTGTGGTCAATAAGTTCCTACCCTTGCTGTAACCTTATTGTCAGCTCACACCAGTCCACCTATTCCCCTCCGACCTCTTTCATCAACAAGGTGCTCCTTCTGACAGACAAATTTTCATCTTGTGTGTTTTGTTTTTCACACAGTCAATGTCTTTTTCCCCTCAATAAAAAATACAGTATATGGACAATAATATTGGGATACCTAAATTTTCCTGGTATATGTGGTTCTTCTCCGAACTTGTACCACAAAGCTAGAGGCACACAATTGTGTAGGACGTCTTTGGGTGCGGTATAATAAAACTGTGTGTGAAAGCCCAAACCTGTTTCAGCATGGCAATGCCCCTGTGTACAAAGCCAGTTCCATGAAGATATGGTTTACATGGTTTTGAAAGGAAGATCTTGAGTGGTGTGACACAAATGTCCACAAGCACACTCCAGAATGTAGTGGACCACCTTCCCAGATGAGTGGAAGGAATTATAAGAGCAAATTAAGACTAAGTGTGGAATTCAATGCTGTAAAAGCACATAACATACTCAGGACCAGGTGTCCACAAACTTTTGCCGAAATATGATTGGAAAGGTCAGGCATTCCAATACTTTTTCCATATAGTGCAGAGATGCCCAAACTACTGCCCGTATATACACATATACGTACTGAGCTATTCAGTGATATATACAGTCACATCCCACCATATTATTCTAATACACCATTCTCGAATATTTCCAAACATTTGTTGCCTTTGCTGGTGAGTTACTGTCATATTTGACAGTTATTTCTCTTTACAGTCAGTCACCAAAAGACAGAAGAGACATTGTTCTGCCAGAAGAGCAAAAAATAAAATGTGATCCAACATGTAGGAAACCATTATCTTGTGACAGAACGAGTTTGGCACCTTGCTCTACTTTCTATTCACTCGGGGGGCTTTTCTGACAGATAAAGGCAGGCCTCTAAGTGAGAAAGATAAAAAAAAAAAATAGAGAGATAATGAGAGTGGAGACAACCAAGGAGGGAGTCCAAAAGCTGACACTGAACGGAGGTGATAATCTGAATATAGTGGAGAGAAGGTGGAAAGATGCTCTCAGACAAGAAGGAAATAATAATAATAATATTTCGAGAAGGCTGTGTACTCTAGGTATATATGCATACCGAGAACCACAAAAAAATGTTAAAAGCTAAAAAAAATGTCAACAAAAATACAGAAATGAGGTCAAACATGGAAGAGCATCCAATAGAAAATATTCACATGTCCACAAAGTGGTGTCTTGGCTCATTCGACTGTAGAAAATTGCTTATAAAAATTGAAAAGAAGTGAAATCATAGGAAAGATAAATGGTTTCTTATGCGCAAGAGACCAAATTCTTTTGCACAAACATGATTTCAAAGTGGCTCATGCCCTACTAGAGAGCATGGACATGTTCAGCTTTCTGAGAAACTGAAGTAGGCCATGTGTACATAGAATTTCTGAAATATATATTTAAACATATTTAACAACATGGCTTTTTTCTCCTTATATGGGCAGTGTGTAAAGATAAAATGAGAGCTTTGTTCATTTGTATTGGAGCACAAAATAAGCTAAAATTTTATGTTCTAATATTTAAGTACTTTATTGTACATTATCATAGGTTCATGCATAAAAAGGGACTTTTAAGATCTAGTCCAACCTATATAAACCATATCTTCATAAAACTGGCGCAGTAATGACATTTTAATAGTCCCGCATCCAATGACATTCTATACAACTTTGTGCCACCAACATTATGGTATAACAGATTGGGTGAGAACCAGATATGGTCAGTCAGATGTCCTAATACGTTTGTCCATAGTGTATCTTGGTGTATCTAACCCTTTTAGGTGTTACAGTCCCTTTAGGAATGTGATTTCAGTTGTATAAATATGTCTATAGCATGGCAAAAATGAGAATGGAATAAGAAAAAACTAAACACAACAGGGATCAGTGTAAATGTTAGTGCTATAAGATTCGGGCTGGAACGGAAGCAGAGAAAGTGACATGCTATCAATCCTTGACTCTCTGTCCGTGCCTGGTGTCACATCCAAGCAGAAATCAAAAGTAAACAGATCCTACAGGAGCACAATCTTTTCTCCACCACAGCTGGAGCTGACAGGCTGGAATTACATCATCGTGTGATTGCGGGGTGTGTAGGATGGTATGGATTTCGCACAACTGATAAATACTGAAAAATGGGACAGTTCATTATTTTGTGACATACCCCGATCAGACATAACTTAATGACCACTAACAGGTGAAGTGAATAACACTGTTTATTTCTTCATCATGGCACCTGTTAGTGGGTAAAGTATTTCAGGCAGCAAGGTAACATTTTGTCCTCAAATTTGATGTGTTATAAGCAGGAAAAATGGGCAATTGTAATAATTTGATTGAGTTTGACACAGGATAAATTCTGATGGTATCTCCAAAACTGCAGCTCTTGTGGGTTGCTACATTTTCTGTCAAAAAATTTCTGAATTTCAGAATGATTTCTCACAGAACTCAAAAATCGACTGGATAAAATATGATTGGCACCTTGTCAAAATTGTAAAAAATAATTGCTTTTCAAGCAGGTGATGCTCCTGTAATTTGTATTTAAACACACCTGTGGCAAGTAAAATGTGTGGTTAATATAGTAATTTTTGAACCTGTTAAAATTATGAAAAGCTGACTTAGTGTTGTGTGTAACCCTGCGCATGAAGTAAAGAAAGAAGTGTAAAGAGTTGTCTGTGGATTTAATAAAAACATTTGTTGAAAAGCATTGACAATCTCAAGGCTACAAGCCCATCTCCAGAGATCTTAATGTTCCTGTGTCCACTGTGTGCAATATCATCGAGAGGTTTACAGCCCATGGTGCTGTAGTGACCCTTTTTGGATGTGGAAGAAAAGTATTAGGATACTTGAGATTTTTCCAGCCATAAGTGGTTCTTCCCCAGGTTCTTATCCCAAAGCAAACAATTGTACAGGATGTATTTGAAAGTGGAAAATTATTATCCATGAATTACATTGTTAAAATTGGTTGGCGTGTCCTGCTATAGAGCTTTGACCTCAAACTTGTTCAACACATTTGGGATAAGGTTGTTTGCTTGTAACTTTACTAATGACATGTAGCTGAATGAGCACAAATCTCCACAAGAACACACTAAAATCTAGTGAAAGATCTTCCCAGAAGAAGGTTATTTTAACAGAATATATATATGTATATTTCTCTCTCTGTCTGCTAGGATACTCTTGTTAGCAATGTTGGCAGCTCAGCTATTATGGATGCAGGAGGAGGGAAGCTGTCACAGCAGGGAAAGCAATCATGCCGTACTGCCAAGCATGGCTAGTATGGGAAGACTGATGATCACACTCTCTGTCCGCCAGTGTGTAGGTGTCTTACAGTGTAGCAGTGTGACGGCATGCATTGTGTCACAAGATCCTGCTGAAGGAGGCAGAGCCTTGGGCCATGTCTTATTGATTATTCACACAAAGTCCACTGACCTGCACTAAGAGAGGGTTAAATACAAGAAGCTGGATCCAATTCAGCTGTGTTACACATAGCCAGGAATCAAATTAACATCTATTCTCCTTCTCCTGTTCAGTTTCACGCTCATAGCCGGCCGCAAACACTGATGAGCTGATGAAAGTAGTGTGGGAAAGGGATATGGTCAGAGCATCATCACGGTGGTGTGAAGAAAATTACAAGAACAAGCATTGTTAAAAGCATTAATGCATTTTAGATATTAACCAATTGTGCTGAGTTTATTCCCTCCTTACTTTAGGCTGTACATGCTACTGGAGAATGTTTGAATTTTTAAAATGGTTTTGGAAACTACTTGAATCGCTTCATAATCCAAAACAGCCGATATTTGTATTTGACAAAAAAAAAACTGATACAAGCTAAACCCAACACAATTTCCCAGAAAGCTTGACAGTGTCTTAATATTCTATAAAATGATTGCATTATGATGATCATTATGAATTTATTAGAAATATTGGGCCTAAAAAAAACCCCACAGAACAGTAGCATTTTCTATACAAACATGGTTGGACGAAGTATGTATCAACCAATCATGTAGCCGCAATGCAACACATAAAATCACACAGGTCAAGATTAATATTTACATCAAACATCAAAATGAAGCAATAATGTGCTCTCAGTAATCAAGTCCTTGGCATGGTTGGTGGTGCCAGATGGGCTGATTTGAATATTTCAGATCGCAGCCTGCTGATCTCTTGAGATTTTCACTCATCATTGACACGCACTAGAGTTTAGCACAGAATCGTACAAAAGAAGAAAAAGAAAAAAAAAGCCGGCTCTGTAGGCTGAACTGCTTTGTTCATTAGAGAGGTCAGCAACGTTTGAGCATATCTAACAGAAAGGCAATGATAACTTAAATAACCACTCTGTACAACTGTGATCAACAGGGAATACGTGCAGAAGATCACATCATAGTTCTAGTCCTAAAACCAAAATTGAAAAAAAAAAATCTGAATTTAGACCAAAGGACCCTAAAGCTGTGTGTAGACAGCAGAGTTTTCTGCTTTCGAATGAACACTATAATGCTACAGTTTTACTCCAGCATAGACAAAGACATCATGGTGCACAACAGCACTGGGAAGAGACAACAACAATTCAGCACAGCCAGACACTTTGACATGCGCAAACCCTGATCCACAGAGAAGCTGCCATGCAGCTCAGAGCTAACAGGCAGCGCAAATCCCACAAGGAAAGATAAAGAGCGTTCCCTTGCATCGACATCTCTGACATACGGTTGCTTGCTGTAATGTAAGAAATACAGCCTTATCATCAGAGAGTAGAACACTGAAAGTAGGAGCAGATGGAAACAGAGACAGAGTAAAGGAGGGGCTGACGGTTCCCGAGAAGCTTACATTAGTTCCTAATGAGTACCTGTCAGGTTCCGACGTGATTGCATTTACTTTGCTCCCGTCGCTAAGCAAATCGTTCTTGCGCCCGGGTGTACTAAGTGGAAATGCATCTCGCAGAGACGCTGGTGTTAAGCAAGAGCTACAGCTTTTATTATTCGCGTTTCAGTGCTCAAACCCCAACACCCAGAGGACATGTGAAAACCCTCGCTGTCACACGGCCTCGAGTCTGTAAATGCCAGCAGTTTCTCATGCTCTTATCCCACCTTTTTGTTACGCCTCCTCACTCCGATATGTTACCTGTTCTTGCTACAGCGCAATGCCACACATATGTATTCACCCCCCTCCAATTAGATTAGATTAGATTAGATTAGATTAGATTTAACTTTACTGTCATTGTGCAAAATACACATACAGAGCAAATGAAATGCAATTAGCATCTAACCAGAACTACATAAGTGGCCTATTTACAATAAATTGCAGTATGTTAAATGAAGGTATGGGTCCTTATGTACAGGGTTCAGTTTGATTAATGTACAGAAGGTGCAGTAGTTATTAAAAGATGGTATATACAGTAATATTCAGTATAACTGAGCAAAGTTAGGACATAGCAAGTAGATACATTTAAACATGGTATTAGCTTTCCATTGCTATGCTGAAGATACACAGTCATATATTACAGCAAAGCCAGATGAGCGATATCAGCGTAACAATGTTGAGGAGTGTGTAAAGAACATTACCAGCAGTCAAATTCCTTGGTGTGATTGTGATTGTGATTGACCCTAGTTAGTCCTTTGAGGCTCATGTAAATAACATTACCTGCCTTCTTTCACCTTATAAATATTGCTCAAATTAGAAATATGATGTTGTTACAGGAAACAGAAAAACTACTTTATGCTTTTGTTACATCTAGATTAGACCACTGTAACGCTTTACTGCCTGGGTGTTCGAATAAGTGAATAAATAGGCTTCCAGAATGGAGCAGCAGGAAAATATGACCACATCACCACTGTTTTAATCAGTCTACACTGGCTCCCAATTACATCTCACATTGATTATAAAACAATACTACAGACGTATAAAGCACTCAAGGGCCTCACACGAATGAACGACTGTACCATTATGATTCCCCACACCTCCTTAGATTAAAAGGTGCAGGCTATTTGTTGGTACCTCAAATAATGAAGACTAAATTTTTCTATAAAGCCCCACAGTTATGGAGCAGCCATTCTAATTAGTGTTTGAGGTTGAAAACATACTTATTTAGTCAAGCCTTTTATTGAAAGATTTTTCTTAGTTTCTTAGGAGCAGATCTGGAGGGATAATGGATATATAGTGTTCGGAGAACTGGAGTATTTGTATGCTGTCCTCCCCTCACTCTCACACTCTCTCCTTGGATCTGCCCACTTTGTCCTTTGGATGGTGTTTTGTTCGATTGAAGGCCACTTTGTGCAGCTGGGGATGGTTTCACCTCAACAGCCTGGGGATCCATTTAATTTACACAGTAACACAGGAGCTTTGAGGATGGATTTGGACTGTACTTAATGTCAATTACCTTAATGTCATTTAATGACTCATGACTACAGTTTGAATTTGATCACCATTACTGCAACTTAACATCGTTTAGCTGCAATTAATGTACATTCAGTGCCACCCAGATGAGGACGGTTCCCTCTTGAGTCTGGTTTCTCTCAAGGTTTCTCCCTTATGTCATCTCAGGGAGTTTTTCCTTGCCACAGTTGCCACCAGCTTGCTCATTAGGGACAAACATATAATTATAAGGAAGAATCTTATTCATTCTTTATCATCACATTATCTGTGTAAAGCTGCTTTGAGACAATGTCTATTGTTAAAGGCACTATACAAATAAAAATGAGGATAACATGCTCAAATAACGATTTACATATGCAGAATAAATATGCATGGAAGATACAATAGTGCAATGATAAACAGACGTGCAAAGTGGATGAAGCCGTGCAATACAGAAAAGTGACAGTGCAGTAGTGTATTTGTTGACATTATATAATCCACTGATCAGTGAGGTCTCTGTGGCTCTGAGGCACCTGTAGCCTCTGCCAGATGGGAGAAGGGTGAATAGCCATGATTGGGGTGAGAGGTATCTTTGATAATGCCCCTCGCCCTTTGCAGACAGCGTTTCTTGTAAATGTCCTTCAAAATGGGTAGCTGAGTGCTGATGATTCTTTGGGCGGTTTTCACCACCCTCTGAATGTCCAAAGCAGTGCAGTTTCTGTGTGACAAAGATTTGCAGCTTGTTTTGTTTACATAAATCCATAACCCACAGCTCTGTTTTTACCTGTTTATGCTGCACAGGGGAAAAGAATACTTCCCCCATGCATTTCATGGTGGTACAGTCTGGCAATTTGAGAAGGGTCTAATGGGATGGCATGAGCTTTATTGTTATTCAAAGGTTAATTAAACAATAAAAGTAAAATTTTAATTGGTCATATACCCTCCTGGCTCAATACACAATACATGTCTGTAATTATAGCTGCAAGTCCTGTAACCGGATTTTGAAGTGTGCTTATGGAGATGGGTAAGAAATCGCTGAGATGAGGAGGCCTGTCTTTCTGCACCACATCCATAACCTTCTCCTTTGACCTTCCTCTTTTCCTCCTGCCTCCTTGCTCCATCTTAAGCATTCTTCTACTCATTATACCCCATGTCCTTCCTCTGCACATGACAGAAGCATCTCGTTCTTGCCCTTCTCACCTTGTTCCATTCATCCCGAAGGTGTTCAATAGAAGTGAGGTCAGTTCTCTAAAGCAAAGCCACTCAAGAACTTCCACTCCAACCCATGCAAATCATATCATCAAGAAGCTCTCTTTATTAAGCTGGAACAGATTTAGCTCACCCAGTTCGAGTGAAGGGAAAATTGAATACTACTAATTTAATACTTTTATGTATATATGTAAACGTATATGTGCAGAAAAAGAAAACCGCTATTTAGGCAAAAAATTATGACCCCCCCATTTTGTTTGTTTTAAAATATTTTTATATTTTATTTTTTCCCCCTAGGAAGGTTTCTAACAAAATGTTTTTATATAATAGTATTATAATTTTTTATTTATATAATAGAATCAAATAATTTCTAAATTCTGATTGGTTAAGCTGTGTTGAAACGCTATTGGTTAAAAAAAAAATTCAATCTTAATCATAGACATTTTTGCATTCACTTATTGAAAGACACATAAAAAAGACATTTCTCAAATAATTGATAAAATATCTTTTCATTCCAGATGACTTATTTTCATATTTATATGCTCTTCACCAGTTAGCATTCAAGGCCTGTTCTATTCAGAGCTGCAGATCTACTGACAATGAGGAATGATGGAGACACAATGTGTGGAGTCTTTCCACTTGGCTGAAACACTGGTGTAAGTTATAGCATCGAGATCAATAAAAGCCTTTTAGAGGCCCGTTTTTCTGTCCTAACCAGCTACTGCTGAAAACTAACAGATAAATCAGCCGAGGATTGAGGCGAGCCTAGGGGGCAGAGCATCAGATATACCTACAATAATAATAATAACTATTATAACTATTATTATTATGATTATTATTTATGCTATGCTCAACCATACATTTTCATTTGCCACACATCGCCCACATCTGAAAGATTTTATTATTGGAATGAAAGATATATATAATTCTCTCCAGTCTTCTGGGAAGATGTTCCACTAGATTTTGGAGTGTGCTTGTGGACATTTGTGTGGTTATCAGCCACAAGGGTGTTAGTAAAGTCATGCACTGTTGTAGGGTGAGGAGGCCTGGGGTGCAGTCAGTGTTCCAATTCATCCGAAAGATGTTCAGATCAGAGCTCTATAACAGGCCACTGAAGATCTTCCACTCCAACCCAGGTAAACCAGATCTTAAAGGAGCTCACTTTGTGCAAAGGGGCATTGCCATGCTGGAACAGATTTAGCTTTCCAAGTTCAAGCGAACGCAGAATTTTATTATACATATCATCCAAAGACGTTTTATACAAATGTGTGCCTTCGGCTGTGTGGTAACAGTTTGGAGAAGAACCACATATGGCAGGAATGGTCAGGTGTCCCAATTCTTTTGTCCATCTAGTGTATAATACTGGAAAAACTGCAGTCAAACTTGCTGGCAATCATTTTGAGGAAATAGGTTAATAAAGCATGTTCTTTTCTATCACTATAATCAGTGCTGTTTCATCTTGTATTTTCTGAAAAGTCACATTCTGACCTATCAGTCTTCTATCTGTCACACGTGATAGAAATACACAGTTCAGAGGTTACCAAACTAGAACTTTAGGGCACAAACAATATTTCACCACATTGAGCATGTGTTTTCTGGTCTCTACTGTTTATATTGTACATTTAGGGTATTTGGCAGATGCTCTTATCCAGGGTGACTTACATTATCTCATTCATATAACTGAGCAGCTATAAGGGCCCTGCCCAGGGCCACAGGAGTGGCAGCTTGGTCTGGCTGGGATTCAAACTCGTGACCTTCAGATCCAAATTCCAATGCATTAAACACAAAAATACTAACTCCCCACTGGTTGCATGGGGTGAATAGCAGGAAAATAGTATTGTGACCTTAGTTTAAGTGTGGTGAGCAACTTGACAAAGCATTCCATCAAAAGATCAGGCACCATACGCACACTATTAAGAAAATAAAGATCAGAGTTGACAAGAATGGTACGTTAACTCAATACAAACATACAGCGCTGTGAAGCATCTTAAAACCCCATCAAAAGCAGAAGGCCACATTAGTTTTTACTTCTGAACCTGGTTTAACATATAAGTCTATAAACAAGTACGACAACCAGAAATTCTCTCTGCAACCATTAGCACACACGTCCTAAGGCTTCATCACAGAAGCTATTAGTGTCGAGGAACTGATCCAGAGCTTCATTTCCACCCAAAGTTCATCAATATAAATACTGCATTAGTAACAGGACTAATTAAACTTGAATGTGGAGGAAAATGTATCATGTGCTGATAAGCAGCCGAATTCTAATTAACATGAGAGAAGCAAGGGCGTCAAGATATATATATATATATTTTCCCAATCATGTTTTATTTTAGCAATGGCTTCCAGAGCTTTTCCTTGTAAGAGAAGGAAATATAACACTTTAAAACTTTAATACAATACAACAGCAATCTCCACAGTTTCTCATCTTCTTTCTTCTGGTTACTAGAAAACTATAAAAGCGATCTGAAGACTTTCCTGTGGCAAAAAAACAAATATACTGCTTTACCCTGACACTGGAGACTCCTTCTGAAGATCTCATAGTAAAATAGCATTATCACATTATTCTTCTTGTTCTTCTTCTTCTTTCAGCTTCTCCTATTAGGGGTCGCCACTGCGGATTATCCGTCTCCATACCCCCCTGTCCTCTACATCTGCCTCTTTTAAACCAACTACCTGCATGTCCTAGCATTATCATATCATTATCCATTAATATACATATTTGATTGTTGATTTGAACCATTTATTATTATTATATTTTGATTATAGCATTATCTACCAAAAAGCTTCTTTGCCCAAGTGTTTTACACCACCCTGATGCAGCATGGGGTAGAATTGGAGCATTGCCTTTAAAGTTTGAACAATACACACATACACAACAATAAAAAGCGAATTACCCCATGATAAACCACAAAGCAAAAAACAATGCTTGGTTGTGTTCTAACAGCATCAAATATCCTCTAATGGAAATGTATAATGCTGCGTTTTTTTATTGCTGAGGAATTTGCGTGGCACTCAATTAGCAGCTGCAATGCTAATATAAAGAAAAGAAAAGCTATAAAGAGGTATAAAGAAAAGCTTACACACACTCACAGCATGTATACTTTCATGTGTACATTATTTATGAACTCTAAAAATTCTCCCAAGCTGAGCTTATGCACGTCCCTCTGAGTATCATGATTTTTAGTATTATTTTATTTATGATTTAATTATCAGACTGGGTGTTCACTGAATTGTAAAATGATATAAAAAGTTTGTAATTTATTTATTTAATTATTATAATAATTATTATTATTCAAGTCGGACTGACAAGAGAGAAGACTGAAGTCAGCTAAGGTTTCTAAGACAGGGACACACATCTTACCTAACCCTCAAGTAATTAGGACTAACTGCACACCCAGGGCTACTGTTTGGCGCACACTTTAGCTCACACCATGGATGGAAAAGAGGAAATACAAGTAAAAGTGTGCAAGTCCATTAAGCCTGAGTATTAAGGGAATAAAACAGATGGAGAATCTCTGTTTAGACTGCTTAGTCTCATGTAGTGAAGGTCGGTGTTTAGTTAATATTACACCTTCGGGCATCCAGCTCAATTTGAAATATATAATAAATAAGTTATAACTGGGAAATAAAACAAAACAGCGTGTGGTATGACAGGAAAATAGTCTACAAGGTGATCTAGACTGACATACTTCCTTGAGCTTGTTTTCCTATTACAGCAAGTTCTAAAGTGTTGGATTTTTTTTCTTATACTGCAGCGAATTGTCAAAATTGGATTTGTATTTTGTGTTGCCAGTGCCATAATTTTAATGAGTTTATAGTGCGGTTTAACATGAAGGGCCGTGGAACAAGTTCCTGCTATCGCACAGCTATAAACATCTCCTTCACCTTTTCTTGAAGTGAATAAAATACAAAAATAAAAAACTCTCTATTACATGTCTTAAAAAAATTTAATTAATAGCCTGGGAAAAGCACTAAAACTAAAAACTCATTCTAAAACTGTCTCCGTACAAAAAACGAAACCATCAATAAAGTCGAAGTACAGCCAGAACCCCTGTCAGAGTTGATATTATAGAAAACCAATGAGAATTGAGAATTCAATGCTGCTCTGGTACGCATAGTAGCAATCTCTAAACGTGCAAAGCTTTTCGTAAGCCGACGCTAATTTGAGTTACATATTCACTTTGCGAGAATAAATAATTAACCAGCTACATTCGCAACCGACACCAGTAATACATCATACGAATTCAAAATAGATTACAGCACACTTGTTTTAATAAATCAAGGAAAAGCAAATATAACAGAGCTATGTGATTTGGGTGATAAATAACCTCCAACCCCCTCAATATAGGCTTATTCACATAAAACCTGAACTTTGTGCTCGTAGACAGACCAGATTCGGGTTTGTGTGTATATACAACAGCTTCTGGTGGAAACTGTCTATATATAACACTATTATATATTTACCCAAATGAGGATGGGTTCCCCTTTTAAGTCTGGTTCCTCTCAAGGTTTCTTTCTCATAACATCTAAGGTAGTTTTTCCTTGCCACAGTCGCCACGGCTGCTCATCAGGGATAAATACACACCATTCACCTTAACTGTTGATTTGTGTAAAGCTGCTTTGAGACAATGTCTGTTGTGAAAAGCGCTATACAAATAAACTTGACTTGACTTGACTTATATATTGTGTTTTGCCCTTTTGTATGTATGTAATGTATGTAATTTGTAAATAAAACATTTAATAAGTAAATAAATGATTGTATTGCTTTGGTATATGATTACCCATCCAACACACACACACACACACACACACACACACACACACACACACACACACACACACATATACACCCCATCGGCTAGTTTGTGAGAATATTTCCACAATAAAAATGGTCCATGCTGTTGTTGGAGACCCCTGACACACAGTACAGTACATGTCTCTGATTGTTTGCAAACATAGGTTGCCAGATAATGCCACATCCTGCCTGGATCTTTCAAAACTCTTTGTTTAATTTGCAATAATATCTTCATCTGTAAATCCCACAAAAGGATATATATATATATATATATATATATATATATATATATATATATATATATATATATATATATATATATATATATATATATGCTGCAGGTATCTTACGCAGTAAGAATGAATGGCATTACTTACATAAGGGAGAAATCCAATAAACATAATTGAACAAGTCTCCTTTCACTGCAGCCACAGCTGCACCATCTGCATGCATCATCTCTAGCAGAAACATCAATATTACTTTATAAAAAAAAAATTCTGTGCATTTTTGTGCATTTCTTCTGTGCATTTTGTTTTTCCTGGGAATTTGAAATGAAGGCAAATTGTGTGCTATTGAATAAACCACAAAATGATAAATGTCTCATGAAAAAGCTTAACATCTCACTTGAACTGTTTTGGCTGACCTTTCAACATCATGTCCAGCATTTCTTAAAAAAATTAAGTCATGTAAATTTCCATGTAAGTGTATCTGCAACCAAATCAATTTCTTCTCAACCATTGTGGAAAGACAAAGCAGCTATTAAATCCACATTGAATATTTTTATTTACCGCACTGTTCATTATAAAGGCCTTTATACACAGATTTCTTCGACGCCGACAACACGTGTTGTGATGTGATGTGAAATCTGATTGGATGAAAACTCAATTTAAACAGACTCTCACTGTAGCAGTGCACCCGAGAGAAAAGCTATAACCAGTGATTCTGCTACAGTTTAGTCCAGGTGAGAAGGTCTTGCTGGCCCTGATGGCACACCATTGGCTATTGGCAATGATTTTTCTTTAGCAATCACAATGTAAATGTGATTGTAAAAAAACACCTCAGGCAAAGTGAAAAACACTTGTATAATAGAAAATGGGTTTGATGATTTCATCACTTTTTCCAATGAATTATAAGTGGATGGATTAATACAGCCAAGAGCCAGAGCTAAAGTCCAAGGGAAAAAAACTGCTGCATCATTAATACCTAACATCTAATAAATACGATTTTCATCTGACTGGAACATTAGCATTCTACTGACTTAATACTGAAAATGAGACTTAATTTAAAAAAGCTCTTATTTACTGTTAAATATGTATAATCTCAAGATTCAAAGATTCTCAAGAATGTAACATCTTTTCAGATTTAGGATTATGAATAAAGGTCTTGAGTGAAGATCTGTTGTGGAAACAAACCACAAATGGACAAAGCTTGTCAAAATCTCAGATTGGGCAGAAACCCTATGCTGGGCATACATCCCATTTGGACAAAGACCCATGACAGACAGAAACCACATGTTGGTCATAAACTCTATTTGGACAAAGACCAATGTTGGGCAAAAGTCAAATGCTGTGCAAAGCCTTATATTTGGAAAAAGACTCTGGAGACAGAAGACGCCGATTGCTCAAAATTTCATTTGAACAAAGCACTGTGTTGGGCAGCAGGCCTATTTAAAGACAAGATGGACAGAAGCTTCCTGTGCAAAACCCCAATGCAGAGGGAAGCCACTAATCAGTCATCTGCTGTGAAAAGTTTCTGATTGCACTATTGCAGCATGTTCAGCATATACCCTATTTGAGAAAAGACAGTGTTGGACAAAGTACACAAACCACATACTTCAGTAAAAGTAGAGATACACTAGATAAAATATGACTCCAGTGAAAGTAAAAGTGTTCCCTTTAAACTTCCACTTGAGTAAAAGTACAAAAGTATTTGCCTTCAAATGTATTTAATTATCCAAAGTACTATGATTTATTATGGCTATTATGTTTCTATTATCATTTTTGTCATGTTTGCTTAATCAACTCAGTTTATGTGGAAAGATTCTAATATTACTCTTAGCACACCAATCTATTAATATAATTATAATAATGAGTCAAACACATTGATATCTAATAAAATTGTCGAGAGCCCAAAACCTTTTCAAGTTTTTAAAAAGAATCGCACAAAACAGGCCACATGTGTTGTGACAAGTTTGAGTCAATAGTTTTTTCCATCATTTACTCCTCTCAAAATCTTTCTATTTGCTGTTGAACTGATGCTAATCTATAAGTTTGTGCTAAGTAGCTACCACCAAGTGGCAATCAAAACAAGTCCAAAACAGAGCACAAGTTCTACCCTGATTGGTGGCTTGCTGCATGGTTGATCAGTTAAGTTATTATCCACTTATAAATATAAATTAACGACTTTAAAAAATGTAGTTGAGTAAAAAGTAGGATATTTGACTTTGAATTGTCGTGAAATTAAAGTAAATATCTCCCCAAATGGAAACAGTACAGATACATGAAAAAGCTACCTAATTACAATAACAAATTACAGGTACTTTATTACTGTCCACCACTAGGAAAAGACCCATGCTACCTGCTGCTTGCTATGTCTGTTTGAGCAAAGACCTCACGCAATGTCCCTTGCAATAGTAAAGGTTTATGCATGGAAAGATGTTACAATTATGCAACCTATTTATTTATTGGCTCTTCAAAAGAATTGCTTATTTTATATGAGCTTTTCAGCTCTTCAGCTTGAATGTGAGTAGTACAATAATTCAATTCATGGGTTAGTATTAGTAGTGATTCTTTTTAAGAATAGAGCAATCCTGAGTGAATAGAAGATTTTCCTGTGAATTACTGATATTCACTTAAATATTCAACTCTCTCCTTTTTGTGTGTGATTGTTTTCTTTCGGCTTCTCCCGTTAGGGGTCGCCACAGCGGATCCTCCGCACGTTTGATTTTGGCATATGTTTTACGCTGGATGCCCTTCCTAACGCAACCCTCCCTAATTTATCCGGGCTTGGGACCGGCACTGTGAGTGGCTGGGGATGGTTCCCTGACCGGGAATCGAACCCGGGTCGCAGCGTACTTTGTTACTGTCCACCACTAGGAAAAGACCCTAGTGGTGGACTTTATTTATTTAGCTTTTATTGCTTGATCTGCAAATTACATCACTGGAAGGAACAGCTAGATGGTTAACTTACCAGGATAGCTAAATAGATGAATCCCTAGACAATGAATACCATTTTTGTCTGTCTTTCCTCCAACAGCACACAATGCAAGTTGTTGGTGTTGATTGATTCTAGAAATACATACATGAATACATACAATGCAAATGTGCATAAAAATAAAGTGATATGCAAATGACCAAATACATGATGGACTTATTCTGTTAATCATTTTGGGACATTTTGGACAGAACAGTATAGGGACTTCTTCTTTTCTTTTCCCTGCAATTCTTACTTTTTCCCCTCATCCTGAGAGAAGTTTGTCAACTTTTTGCTCACAATGGCTATGAAAGTCTTTTTCTTCCTCTCTGTCATGTGCTGGCTTTTTCTCACATTAGCATTGGGCAAAAAAAGAAAAGATAAGGTTATGAAGCAAATTTGCTCATCAGTTTGGCTTAGAAAACTTTTATTTTTTCCAATTTGGACAGAAGCTTTGTGTTGTGCTAAATCCTCCTGCTGGACAAAATGCTGCTTGGCAAAATCTTACTCTGGGCAGAATCCCCATTTCATCTAAAAACATTGTTTATACAAAGTCCCATGAAAGACAGAAGTCACCAGCTGCAAAATGCCCCATGTTTGGTGTCCACTGGTTGGATAAAAGTTACCTGATGGACAGAATGTCTGATTGAGTAAGAAGCCCCATATTGGACATAATGCCTATTTGGACAAAGAAACATAATAAGCAAACCTCTCCCCCTGAAGTCCTGTGTTGTGTAAAAGCTCCTGGTCAGGCAGTAACCACATGCAGGTCAAAAATCTCTGACTAGACAGAAGTTTCATGTTGGATGTAAGTTCCATTTGGACAAAGACCAATGTTAAGCAAAACCCTTCTGCTTTATAAAACACTAATTGGGCATAAATTACAATTTAGACAAAGACCTATGAGAGACAGAATCCATTTATTTTGCAAGCCCTATGTTGGACATAGACTCCATTTGACAAAGACCCATGTTGGATGATAGCCAACTCTCTGCTGCTGGCCAATATTGCCTGATTTGGAAAAAAGGTGGCAGCTGGACCAAATCCCTGATTGGACATAAGCCCCATTTGGACATGGTCCCATGATGGATAGAAGCCACCTTCTGTGAAAAAAAACCCATGTTGGACAAAAGTCCCTGTTTGGGCAAAAGCCATTTGTTAGACAAAAACCCTGATTGGGCAGAAGCCTCATGTTGGGCAAAAGTCCCATTTAGGCAGAAGCTGGATGCTGGGCATAAAGACCATTTGGATAAGACCCATGATGGCCGGGAGCCACCTGCTGCACAAAACCCCATTTTGGCAGAAACCTCTTGCTGAGCAAAGGCCAGTGACATAATTTTTCCCTTGAAGGTAAATCCCTCTTCAGCTATTGCATCCTGTTGGTCAAAGCCACATAATGGCCAGAACTGCCTGAGTGATCAAAGACCCAGGTTTATATCCAAATAATCAAATGGACCATTTTATCACATGGACTATAATACAAACAAAAAGCATGTGTTATTTTGCAAAAGTCCATTTCAACCAGCCAAAATGTATACCCTCTTCCAAATTAGGCTTCAGTCTCTCAAAATGATATTATTATATTGTATATTTGGCAGGTTTTCAACACATTTCACACAGCTACTGTAGAAAGAACAAACAGCATACACATTTCAATATTGTTTTTAACCCTGTTAAGTTGTGATTATTCTCCTGCGATGTTTTTATGCACGCAATGTTGTAAGTGTAAATATTCATAATTAATACAGTACGAATGTGCAGCTTCAATTGTTTTCCACATATTACAGTTCAATTACAATTCTATTCTGGTACAGTTAATGCATTGTGCAAAATGATAATAATAATAACATCTCAACAAAAGTGTACATAGTTTAATACCAAAGCTTGCTCCATAAATTAAACATAATATAATATAATATCATATCATATCATATCATATAAAATCATATAATATAATATAAAAGAACATTATTGTACAAACATTATATAAATAATCATACAAATTGTAAATATATTCTTATTGTATAGAATTAGTACATTATGCACATTTTAAGCATGTCAAGCTCATCCTAACCTTCTCTCACCAAGGAGCATGATATTTACACAATCCTTATTCCCTTCATTCTGAATATTAGAACACCTTAAGGCACGGACACACAGCATAACTTGTGATTTGCTCAGTGGCTAATGATAATGGTTTGCTGTCAGGCCACAGTGTTTTCAGAACGATCTAATGAGTCAGAGTCAGCCATGATGAACGAGGGAGCTGGCTAAGTGTCCCAAGCCTGAGTATGCGAACGTCCTCTGTGTTGACAATTATAAATGGAATCTCATTACTATCAATTTACCACAGACCCCAATGAGGCCATTGTCACACCTGTTTTGGATTACAGGCATAAGCAAAAAAAAATATTTATATAAATGTACAAAGACACAAGTACAAGGACTTTGAATAACAAAACTGCCCATTTAAGTTAGGTCTTTAGTCATTTGTGGTTTGAAGACAGTCTGTTATATAGACAGGCAGTGGAAGTTCATTCAACCAACTAGGTGCAAGAAGCCTTCATGCATGATGCATGTCCTCCTTGTTACCACCTAGAGATGGTGGATCCAATCGAGGAGTGCTGGAGAACCAGATGGAGCGTGGTGCAAAGCTGTGTGTGATAAGTGCTTTATTTTTAGGTGCGCACTGGACCATTTTTGGCTTTGAGTCCTTTAAATCTGATACTGGAGCTTAGGAAGGCAGTGGACGGTGCTTCACAAGCAATAGGGAAGTGTGAAAGAAATTATGGGATTCGAACTAGTTATAGCTGAGTTCTGCATAAGGTGCATAAAAGCAGACCTGCCATGAGCGAGCTAAAGTAGTCCACTATTGAAATTCTAAGACACTGTATAAGCAGAAGGTGGAAAGTCAGTTGAGTCAGGTTGGTTGTCCATGGTTAGCCCAAGAGTCTGTGCAGTGAAAGATGGTGAGATATCCAAGACAATCATCAGATCTTGACAGACACATGAAGGCAGACCTGCCAGGAATGAGTTGCAGTAGTCCAGTTTTAAAATGACAAGAGATTGAACTTTGGCTTCTGCACAACGAAATGGGCAGATTCTTGTGATGTTTTAATGAAGAAACAGGCATCACTATTTCTGTTAAAATCACTTCAATTAAATTCAGTTCAGGACAATTTATTTTTATTTGTATAGTGATTTTACCAATAGACATTCTCTCAATGCAGCTTCACAGAGATAAAGTGGTTATAAAAGCACATATAAGTTCCTTATAATTGAAAGATTGTCTATAATGAGTGAGTCAGTGGTGACTGTGGCAAGAAAAAACTCCCTGAGATGGCATTAGAAAAAACCCAAAGTAAAAAAAAGTAACCCATACTTATCTGAGTGGCACTGAGATGGGTCAAATCCCATCACCACCAAGCTGCCAGTGTTGGGCCCTTCAACAAGGTTTGTACCCCTCAATTGCTGAGTTGTATAAATGAGATCAACGTCACTCCCAATAAAAGTATCTGCCAAATGCCTTAAATGTAAATATAAAAGTATTATTTGATGCCCAATGGATAAAGATCCTTGGGGGGTTGAATAGAGGTGCACAGAGATAGAGGTTCTTGTTTTTTTTCCCAACAATATATTTCAATATAGAATATTTAGAAAAGTGTCATTTTCCCTGCTGTCTCTTTAGTGTAACCATGAGCACAAGAATGACTTCTTGTGCTTGGAATTAATCTTGAGGGATTTCAGTGAGGTGGAAACTTGAACCATGTCATGCCAGCCGTGTCATTAGAAAGCTGGTTATTCTCCTGGAACACTCTCAAGCCTTACAGTTAAAATAAAAAAGAATGTTGATGGTCTACAGCGATTGTTCTTAAAGCTGGTGCAGTAGAAATATTTTCAAAGTTTGACCAATAAAAACAATTTAAAAAAATACTAAAATCTCTTATTATCAAGGGTATCATTGCTTAATGGCATAATGTTTGGCTTTATAATGATGTTTCCAGAATAAGTCCAAGGTGCAGTGTTGCAATATAGTAGACCTTGTTAATTGTGTTAATGTTGAGCAATGTTGAGCATTAAGCAGGAACTTGCTCAAGGGCACAGCAGCGGTAGCTTGTTGATGCTGGCATTTGAATTCACAACCTTTCGAACAGATGCTCAATGTGTTAACAGTGTTACAGTTTTTCTCAGAATTTGTCCTGCTAAAATTCATAGATGCCAAACAGAAGGAAGTCAAATTTTGTGCATTTTTAGTCACTGTGATCCAAACCACAGTTTATATCAAGAAATCCTGAAACTGCCGCCATCATACTGACAACATGCCTAAACATTTTGCAGATTTTTTTTGTGAACAATGACAAAGGGACTTTTTTAATTCTGATCGGAATGAGATGTTCATTGACACAAATACTTAATTTGGAAAGAAGAACGAAGGATTTTGAAAAAAGTTCTGGCTTTTGCAAGAAATCCAATGTATTGTGCTGTTTGTACAAACTGTTTTAAGAAATGCAGTTACTGGATTGCAAACGTTAAGGATGACTGAGAAATGCTCCAAAGCAACTGAGAAAAACTGTAAAAGATTGCATTGCCTGTTGAATGAATGCTTTTAATAGTAAAAATCAATGAATACTGGGATATTTATTAAAATATTGAATTTGATCATTATTGCTAAGGTTTAAGACACTCGGATAGGCAATGTATGTGCAAGAACACTTATACCCTTGAGTGTAAATTGTCTTTCCATCATTATATTTTATGTATTTTTGCAAATGTTATATAACTGGGACAATGGTTAGGTTTGGGGTTAGGGTTTGGGGCATTTTCAAGGTCAGATATGAGCACTAACCATTCTGGAGATATCCAAAAGCTTTAGTTCTTCAGCATTGCTTGGTGTGGTATCATTTTTATCCTGCAGCAAATCCATGGGTCTTTCTTTTCACCTCTGCTTGGATATTTGAGCTCATACAGACAGCCGGAAGCTGGCTCGGTGTCAGCATGCTGAGCAGCACACTGCAGTCTGCACCACTCGAAAAGCTCAATCAGATCATCTGTTTATAGTCTTGTGTATAAGAGTTTAAACATAAACTGAGGTCTTTTCTGAACTAAACACCCATGCAGTTGGAAATCCTATGTTAACACTGGAGTGCCGTTTACCAAGGCTGCATCACAGGACTGAAAACGGCAACGGGATTAAGCTGTACAGCATATTTGCAAAAATGAAAGGCGATGTATAGATGATGTATAGTACAGTGTGCATGCCCTTTAGTGGAAGTCGTTTTTGGAAGTCATTCATCACACAGCTCCTGGTGGAAGTGCTCATATATTTCACTCCTGTATCATAAATCTTTCTGCTTCCTTTTTTTTTTAAACAGTCCCAGACCTTTTATAGCTCTACACATTTTACTCTGACCTTTATCGATGCATCCGGAAACAATTGTTTATTATTAAGCTTAGGATAAAAGGTACATGATTCAGGCATTTATAGCTCTCAGGCTCAAGTAGCATAGCATTTGGTATAAAAGCACTTATAAAAAAGGAGCTGAAGAACTGCTGACGCAAAGCGATCTGAGAAAAAACGAAGCAATTTAAAAAAGAAGCGGCTGAAACACCGTGGAATGATAAGGAGCCGAAAGCAGCAGGTGGAAATGCTGAGTATGGTTATTAAGGATTTCCCTAGATCTGGCTGGTAGGAGTCACTTCTGGGTCTTTACTAAAGGTCGTACAAAAGGAATGCATGTTGGGGAAAAAGGTGCAAGTCGATTTAAGAACTGGGTCTAGCAAAGGGAACAAAATGCAGTACATGGCAATACAAATTGATTCATGTTGCACCCGCAATGCAATTTACTAAGCCTGAAAGTCACTTTGGGATCGCAAACGGAGTGAGCAAATTACATCCAGAGAGAGCATGCCTGTGGAACAATGTTTCCGCCCATTTGAAGACCAAATTATACCATTAAATCAGTATTTAAATTAGAAATCAAACATGACAGGGCATGCTATTATAGCAGAGCAATCTATAAGTGGATTGGCATGAGCTGATGTGTGATGTAGTACATTCTTCATAGCAAAAGCAATTTTCCAGCACTACATATTTGTTTTATTTATTTGAGATGTTGTATAATGTCAGCAAGAAACGAGTTCCTGTTCCTGTTATCAGTTCTGTTATAGCAGATATAAACTGTTACCAAACCAGCCTTTGTTTCCTTGCTCTCAAATTTAATATGGCAAAAAAATGTATTAATTTTCCTTTGATCGGTTTTAACAGGTCTTGTATTCAAGTCCAATCTTGCAAGGTTTTCTGTACTTACGTCATGTCACAGTGCGGTTTCAAACCCTATTTTCTAGTAAACATACCTCTGCCTACAAACATGGCCGCCACGGACTCCACATTCTTCACTCTACACCAGTGGTCCCCAACCCCCTGGGCCGCGGACCGGCACTGGTCCGTGGGTCAATTGTATCTGGGCCACACAGAAAGAATACATAACTTATGTTTTATTTTGGAAAATTACCGGATTTTCTCCGCCACATCTGTATATGACTCACTCTTGATGCATGTCAAGATGCTTGGCTTAGTCACATGTCTTACCTACATCTGCTACCTTCCTAAAGGGGCTGCTCCGGCCGCTAACAAGTCAAGTCAAGTCAAGTTTATTTCTATAGCGCTTTTTACAACAGACATTGTCTCAAAGCAGCTTTACAGAAATCAACAGTCAAGGTGAATGGTGTGCATTTATCCCTGATGAGCAGTCATGGGACTGTGGCAAGGAAAAACTCCCTTAGATGTAATGAGAAAGAAACCTTGAGAGGAACCAGACTCAAAAGGGGAACCCATCCTCATTTGGGTGACATCAAGAGTTTGATCATAAATCTTTCAACAATACAGAACACTGGAGAGTGAGAACTAACATGAGCACTGGAGTATAAGATTATAAGTAATGTTCTTTCTACAGTCTTCTACAGTCTATATGGTTAGTAGCTCCTAGTTTTATGAGCTCAACATTTGTGATCATCACAGATCCAGCATCAGCTTCTCCATGCCAGAGCCTTTAAACACTCCAGGAGGTCCAATGTCAAAACCACACATGTAGCGGGATCGAATTGGCACTGGAACGTCTCTAGGTGGTTCGGGATGTTTGCGAGTTCAGCATCTACTTCTTCAAAGGTCCATAATCTTCATGAGACACCTAACACCTCCTAACACATAATACATTACTGCTAAATTCAAACCCCCAAGCGAGCAAAATGAACAAAAACAACACAGTGGATTCACGTTTATTATATTTAGAAAATACCACTCCGCTCGTATCATTACATTTTGTTGTATTTATCAGCCACACCTTAAAGGCCGGTCCGTGAAAATATTGTCTGACATTAAACGGGTCCGTGGCGCAAAAATAGAAATTTGGGTAAATTACAGTAAAGTGCAAAAAAGCTACAGATACAGATAATCAAATTAATTTTTTTTTACATTGTTGATTATGTTTTATCATCAAACCCAAATCCTGCATCTGCATCTGGCACTCTCCATGTCACAGCACAATTGACTCGGACTTGCCTTATATTTTTGACATTTGCACTTGGAATGTCTTGTCGTGGACATTGGAACTGGTCCACAGATGAATCATTGATGAAATGCATAAATAAAGCCTATATGAAGGGGTGACCATGAAAATAGTTATAAAATATAAAATAAATAATGGACTCCCTTTCGGAATGACTCAAGGTTCACTAAGACTAAAGCCATTTGCACTCTGTGCAATTTCAGCCATGATTTGGTCGTCTGCGACAAATTTTGGAAATCCTTAAAGATTCTTTTAATCCTGGGCTAAAATCGGTAGTCTATGATCTCTGGTTTTACAAGTCTACCGACAGCCGATTAATGGCCGTTGCGATAATTTCTTTCCAACCTTTAAATTCTGGCAGTTTCAGAATATTTCAGACTTCTCCAATGACCATCACACAGAAAACCAATAGAAGCACCAAACCTGAAGATGCAGTTATTGTGCCAACTTCAAACCACCTCGTAGAAAATATCAAACAAGTCAGGTGGACAGAACAACAAGAAGAGAAACTTAATTGAGTTACGGAGGGTTAGAGGGTTATAAACTTTTTTTATTATCAAGCAATGAACTAAATGAATGCTATGATTTTGTTTGTTTGTTGCTAGCAACCATTAGCAAACTGAACGTGTCACACTGAACTGGGTCTGAACGTGTCACGGATTGATGACGTATAAAATTATAAAAGACAAGTCTTTTTCTTGTGTGCATTAGTTTTTGACTGTACAGTCTGACATTGACAACTCAGATCCTACAGTGTGATATCGGGATTATGTTCGTACAGTCTGAAAATCAACAATTGCAAAGGAATCGAAAATTGCGCAGTGTGCTCGAAGGATAAGATTCAGTCTCAATTCGCTTTCAGCTAATCCTGGTCTTGATTTGTCTTGGACTTTTCTGTAATTAATCCAGAAATAACTTTCTGCATACCTAACTTTTAATCTTAAAATTCACCCATTATTCTTTGCAATATGCAAATAATAATGCAATAATGGGAACTATTTGTGTGCACAATTTATTCCATGAAGAACAGTAGAATGTTATTTAGGATGTGAATAAGTTGAGTTGACTCTAAAAGGGTAATTCTAAACTTGAGGAAAAACTTTGATGAACTAGAAAGAAAAGAGGTCCATGAATGAAAAACAGGAGGTGGCAGGACAGACTCAGAGTCAGCATGTGAAAATCCATGATACAAGAAAAGAACCAAGATTGATCTTGTTACTTCTTGTAGTTCACAGCAGGTGACTGAAAACTCTCAAGTTCACTACAAGCTCTGTGGTACTCCTGATCTTCACTATCTGAAGCTCCTCATTCACTGCCTACAGTCACTGCAAGTACCCATCTTCTGTAAAATGACTTAAGGAAAAGTCAAGAAAAGAAAAAAAAACCTTGTATTGAAATAAACTAATAAAGCGAACCATGTTTTGAGCATAACAAATAGAAAAAGGAACCCAAGCAATGTTTTTTTAATGATTCATTTAGCAAACTACATTTCAAGTGGGAGATTGAAATGATGGAGATTGCAATAAACAAGCACTTTGGGTAAAAAAAAAAAAATACCTGAATTATCAGCAATCGCACAAACACGTTAATAAATAAGCATGTAAAAATTCCACTAATTTAACTCATTTCTACCTTTGAATTGCAAGACAAATTGCTTTTTGCACAGACGCATATCAAAACCAGTAAACAGATGTTTAAAGACAGGAAAACATGTGGGTGGAGGTTCATCTTGTTCAGTCAACAAGATGTTAAAAAAAAAAAAACACACAACCCGGAGATAGACGCATGATGGCAAGACTTTGCAACATGGCATTAGAAAATAGTGTATATACAGAAAGGGGGGATAAAAGCAGCCTAATTAACAGTCAGCTCAAGCAGCACAGGAGAGTTCCTTACTTCCCATGCAACCTTTGTCACTCCCACTTGAGCATTTTGAACACGCCGAGTCGTCCTCAGAGCCACTTGTTAAATGAAGAGGGACTGTCAGAGCTGACAGGACGGATAGTGAACCAGCATGCAGATGAAAGTGTGTGGAAAGAACATGAGGAAGAAGACACTCGGGCGTGACAAAGTGCAGGAACTCCTGGCTAAATAAAAATGTCATCTAATCATTACATGCCAACACTGCAAACACAATATTGTCCTAGAAATCTGAAAGCCAGGAATAAGCACTGAAATCATGCATGTATAATAATATACACTAAATCGACTGAGGTATTGGGACACTTTATTTCTCCAGCCATATGTGATTCTTCTACAAAGCAGAAGTCACACAATTGTACAGGATGCCTTTTTAATGCTGCAGCATTTAATTCTCCCTTCAGTTAAACTAGGAGACCCAATCCTGTTCCAGCATGACAATACCTCAGCTCCATGAGCCAATGATTTACATGGGTTGGAGTGGAAGTTCTTGTAGTGGCCTGCTACAGAGCTCAACCCTACTGAACACCTCTGGGACCAATTGGAATGCTGACTGCACCCCAGGCTTCCTCACCTCACCTAAGTACCTGACTTTACTAATACCCTTGTGGCTAAATGATCTCCACAAATCTCCACAAGCACACTCCAAAATCTAGTGGAACATCTTCCCAAAAGAGTGGAGGTTATTATAACAGCAAATGGTGTAACTTTTGGTGTATGTGCTTGTGTGTTATTAAAAAATTTATTACCTCATTTTTATATATATATGTGCAGAGAGAGAGAGAGAGAGAGAGAGAGAGAGAGAGAGAGAGAGAGAGAGAGAGAGAGAGAAGAGTAAACAACAAGCATAACATAATTGTAATAAGCATCACTTGAAAATTCTTAAGAAAAATATACAAGTGATGAAATATGAAAATAAGAAATATGATTTTGGTTTTTTTTCAGATGCTGAATATTGAGTTGCTACCGAGGCGTTTCTGTAAACTTTATTCGCAGCCCAGAAAACCGGAAATTAAACCCATGATAGCAGCCATGCCATGAACAAAAAGGATGTGAAATGAATAGCATCTTGAAGAATAGCATCTTGCATAAACATCTACAAAGCAAAACTGACTGTTACTACAGCACTCTCTGTACACCTTGAAGTTGAGCACAGAAAGAGTGTTTTTTTTTTAGCTTGTTAGGCTACCGTTGAGTGCGAAGGGGGGGTTGAGTGTAGAGGGCCATTGTTCAAAGTCCATTACACCATGCTTGTAACCTTTCCTGTCACGATCCATAAGACATTTATCAGCGTGTAGAAATATTTCTCATCATGTATCATTAGAGACTGTGTTGCATGCATTATCTGCCGCATCATCGCACAGCCGGTTTTATTTCACCCACCCACCCACACATATGCAGTATACTAAATCAATACGTTTGAAATAGGTGTGAGAGAAAGATAGGGGTGTTCCTGTGGACAGTAGCTGGTTCTCATGTTATTAGGGCTGAAATCTAATAGCATAAAAGTGTTGAGCAATGCAGTATATCTTAATGATGGTATAATTGATATTATTGATAGCTTAATAAGAATGATATGGGCCAAAATATTTCATACACATACACACAGATACACATACTACAATGTAGCAAAACTACAATTAGCATTTGTGTCATTCCCTTCCCTGTAATCCCCCATTTGATGAACCAATCCAAGCCGTTTCTGTTGTTTGATTAATTCATTTTCTCCCATTTACGGTAGGGAGACGTTTTTGTTTTCATTTTGAATGTGCAACATTATTTATACTCTTCATTTCCTCCATTTTAGAGTACAGAGAGGGCGCAAGAGGAAGTAGAAAAGATAGAGGTGAGTGCTTGAGATCAGGAGAGAGAAAGAGAAGAAAAGCACTTTAGGATTTAACATATAGATTATTTATGTTCACACTGAGGAACTCATTCAGATTCCATCATGAGCAAAAAAAAAACAGCATCGACATTCATGGGAGTCTATGCTGAATCGAGATATAAGAGGATCTGTGCATTATGGCAGATTGAGTGTCATATGTGCTGCACTTCTTTGCAGACGCTGCAAGGACAGCACTATAAATGCCCTTCGAACCCATCGCATTCATACATCACATTCTTGTTCCTTCATTCATGCTCCTCTGGGGTTTGAGGAATACGATCAGACACCGCAGCTCCACAGCAAAATACAAATCTCAGTCAAAAGTAATGCTCTTTACATGTAAAGTTACATATGTTCTCTAAAAAATGAAGTGAAATGAAGGTCAAAACAAGCAGGTGCTTCTGAAGCTTTTGAATATTTTTGCTACTTAATTTGATTGAATTCTATATGTTCTTGTTGAATGTCATACAGAATATTAATACATTTTTAGCCAATGTATTTGCCTCCCACTAAATGTATTATATAAATCCCAAGTTTAAACCACTTCCTCTTACTTGATTTAGATGTTTTGATCTGTACCCAATATAACCATTTGCCACTTTAAGCAATTTAAGCTTTGCCATTTGTATCCAATCCAAATGCAAATATTATCTTATTTGCATACACTATATGGGCAAATGTTTGTGGCCACCTGACCATAAGATTCAGATGTCTTTTTTAAACATCCCATTCCACATGTAGTCCCCATTTGCTGTTAAACTAACCTCTACTCTTCTGGGAAGATGTTCAACTACATTTTGGAGTTTCCTTGTTGAGATTTGCTCATTCAGCTACAAGGGTAGTCAAGTCAGGTGTGAATTAGATGTAAGGTTTGAGGGCTTGGGGTACATTCCAATTCCCAAAGATGCTCAATAGGGTTGCGGTCAAACCCCTAAAGCAGGTCAGTCAAGATCTTTCACTCCAAACCATGTAAAGCATATCTTCTTGGAGTTGGCTTTGCGCACAGGGTTACTGTCATGCTGATGCAGGTTTGGGGCTCCTATTTTAAGTGAAAGAAAAATTTAATGCAATTGCATCCAAAGACATCGTATACAATTGTGTGCCTCCAACTTTGTGATAACAGTTTGAGGAAGAACCAAATACGGCTTGAAATCTGGAAAAAAATACTTCTAATAAATACAGTGTACGTTCGAAAAACTTTTGCCTATCAGGTGGAAGAATTTTCTTCATCTCAATAAAGAAAGGAAAGGAAGGTAATTATGAATGCTCTTATAAAGTTAAATTATATAATAACGTTTTTAGGTTACGAACGTAACCTTAGTTCCCCGAAGGAACGAGACCCTGCGTGGTCACACAGGGGCGTTCCCATAGCGTTTCGACGCAGCTCGAGTTCCTGAAGGGGAAAGTATGTTATAACTTCTCCAGTAGATAACTCCTACCAGGAGATCTCACAGCAATAGCCTGTTTTGTGAGAATCAAGTCCAAAGTCGCTTGATTTGATAACGCATCAAATGCATATCAAAAGTCATCAATTACTGTAAATCAAAACGATTACGATTTCAGCAGTCATAATTGATCCTTTTTTCCGAGGCTGTTGGGAAGAGCAGCACGGATCTCGCAACTGCAAACGATTTACGGGCTGAAAGGATTAGGCGGAAATCCAAAGTACACACTTCTATACTTGAACTCGTGCGGAGGAGGTAATGATGGTCAAAAATTTGCCAGAAAATTTCACACCTTTTTTTCAGCTGAACTCCAGAGAGCTCAGTTTGGATGCACTTTGATGACTTTTTACTTGTGCCCTTTACATATTCTGGGTTGTTGTTTTTTTTAAACTTTTTTTCAAAGATGCAAAACTTTTCTAAGATTGCTTTTGGCTACAGTCAATAACTCAGAAACATGTAAGTGTACCTCAATAGATGGATAGATGGATGGATGGATAGATGGATGGATGGATGGATGGATGGATGGATGGATGGATGGATGGATGGATGGATGGATGGATGGATGGATGGATTAATGATAGATAGATAGATAGATAGATAGATAGATAGATAGATAGATAGATAGATAGATAGATAGATAGATAGATAGATAGATAGATAGATAGATAGATAGATAGATAGATAGATAGATAGATAGATAGATAGATAGATCAGAATAAAACTGTATATCAAAAATTTGTACGTACAACAAAAGCCAGATTGAAAAAAAAGATAATATACATCAAAATGTACACAAAGCAAGCTTCCTTTTAATTTCCTTTAAGTGATTTCACAATTGCCCTTAAAATCTGCTTTTTCCTGGCCTTTAGATGTTAACCTCCCACACACACACATAGACAGACACTGAGCACCCTGATGTAAACCTAGTGCAAACATACCGCTCCTCCGTCAAGCTCCTGAAAGCTTTCCTAATAAAGTATCAAGCGCTGAATTAATATTGGCTCATTAATAAGTCTTCATTTATCTTTATTCCAACGAATCCTTCGAACCCCTAATGACTTGTGAATCATAATGTGGCGCAGACGAACAGGTGGTTGCAATGTTGGCTGCTCATTAGGCACATGCGAGATGGATGCACATCACAGAGAGCAGCCAGGCACCTGGGGTTGTTCCGTACAGGATTTCTGACAGGAGAGGTGGATGTTTTTATTATTTTCAAACTCTCTTGATCCAAATGTAATTAGAATACGACTGAGGATGTGAGTCTGTATAGGATGCCAAGAAGCATCAACTGCCCTTTTGGAAAAATCATCTGCAGGACAAATAGACCTCCTCCATGCAGCCTGCCCTGCATCTATTGTTTAGTTATCTTTCATTTTTTGCTGATAGACTACAATATTTTAAGCACCACTTTTTAAGCATCATCCAGAAAACATTCATTTGCAATCAGAGCTGACAACTTCCATCAGGTTTCCATCAGTTTAACTTGCAAATATGGAATGAAAATAACGAAAAGTACATAACATTATATAATGCATTGTAAATACATTGGTGAATTTTATATCCAAACCATTAGAATATCTAAATTTAGTGAAATGAAAATTGATTGATGTCAAAAGTGGAATGCTTTTTGTGCCACCCACTGATGTTTTTATGGCAACCCGGTTGCTGAGACGCCCCCATAGGAAACTTTTTAAAGAACTACAGTGATTAGAAACTTACAGAGATAATATCTTTGCATGTGTGAACATAGAATTAGACCACTCTGAATTTAGAGCACTCTGGTTTTGGTGTAATGTGGCTCATTGCTTCATGTCCAATTTGGATTGTGTACGATATGAATTATGGGATTTGTTAGGTAGCAAAGATTTTATATATATTGCCAAAAGTTTGCGAACACCTGGTCATAAGTATGGTATGTGCTTTTTGAGCATCATATTCCACATTTAGATGTAAACATCTAAATTGTACACTAGGACTTACTCTAAATGACACATTACTCTTATACTTTGGAAGAGATATGAACAAAATTGCAACAAATCTATTATACAAATCTGGGATCTTGGATCCATCTTGGACCTGCAAAGCTGAAGAGAAAATCCATCCATCCATCCATCTTCTCCCGCTTATCCGATGCCGGGTCGCGGGGGCAGCAGTCTAAGCAAAGATGCCCAGACTTCCCTCTCCCTAGACACTTCTTCCAGCTCTTCCGGGGGGACACCAAGGCGTTCCCAGGCCAGCCGGGAGACATAGTCTCTCCAGCGTGTCCTAGGTCTTCCCCGGGGTCTCCTCCCAGTGGGACGCGCCCGGAACACCTTCCCAGGAAGGCGTCCAGGAGGCATCCGGAACAGATGCCCGAGCCACCTCAGCTGACCCCTCTCGATGTGGAGGAGCAGCGGATCTACTCCGAGCTCCTCCCGAGTGACTAAGCTTCTCACCCTATCTCTAAGGGATCGCCCAGCCACCCTGCGGAGGAAGCACATTTCGGCCGCCTGTATCCGGGATCTTGTCCTTTCGGTCATGACCCAGAGCTCATGACCATAGGTGAGAGTAGGAACGTAGATTGACCGGTAAATCGAAAGTTTCGCCTTGCGGCTCAGCTCCTTCTTCACCACGACAGACCGGTACATCGACTGCATTACTGCAGAAGCTGCACCGATCCGTCTGTCAATCTCCCGTTCCACCCTTCCCTCACTCGTGAACAAAACCCCAAGATACTTAAACTCCTCCACTTGCGGCAAGAGAAAATCTGAAAAGTAAATAATTTTCAAATCTGTATTAGTCTGGTAAAAGAGAGGTAGCAGTGCCAGTGTCAAGTTCCCCAGCTTTGTGCAAAGGTTCCACCTCAACAGCCTAATGATCCTTGAGCAACTAAAGAAGCTTTAAGATGGAACTGGACTCTAATAAATATCAACAATAGCTCAGGACCACAGGTTGCATTTATCTATCTATCCATCATAACTTACAATTATCTCATTTATAAGATTGTACAGTGCTTTGCTCAAGGGCCAAACTGTGGCAGCTTGGTGGTGCTGGGATTTGAACTAATGACTTTCTGATCAGAAGTCCAACATTTTAACCACTAAGCTGCCACGTCTACTAGGTTGCATTAACAGTTTTGCATTGAAGCGCCTATCACTGCACACCTCAACAATGATAGAACTGTAATAAATGGACATTTGGTGCCACCCAGATGTAGATGAGTCCCCGTTGATTTTGGAGTCATGAGTCTGGTTTCTCTCAAGGTTTCTTCCTCATGCCATCTCAGGGTGTTTTCCATTATAACAGTCACCATTGGCTCACTCATTAGAGATAAACTTCAAATTATAAAGAACAAACATAAGTACTAATTATAATTATAAGACATATTATATGTATAGAAATAAAAACTTAAAATTATAAGACATATTTATTCAACTTTATGACCACTTTATCTCTGTAATGCAGCTTTGAGGCAATGCTTATTGTTAAAATGTGCTATACAAATGAAAATGAATTAAATTGAAATTATACCAAAAATGACTTGTTGATATCATTGTGAGCATTGTGTTTATTCTCAGCAAAAAAAGAAAAAATTTGTATTCTCTTTATATATTTTTTTTTCTTTTTTATGCACATTTTTATTTTTATTTTTTTAAGTTTTTTACAGAGTCAGATTTGCTGGCAAACATGATTACACTTTTTACACTAGACTATTCAGCAGATTTGGATAGCCCATGCTGTAGAGACCTTCAGAAATGTGCGTGTGAATTTTAAGAAATGTAGTCAAGCATCAAATTGGCTTTGCACTACTCAAGTCTGTCTGTGGTGACAGATGGGCTTGCTAAACTTCAGCAGTGTCGACAACATTGGATATATGCAGTAGAAACGAACTCTCGAGTAAACTGAATATGATATATCTTTGATAGTGGATTGTATTTTATCTCTTAAATAGTCAAGAAATCCTTTGACATTTGTGTTACAAACATTTTCCAGACTAATTTTACAAAGCTAGCTCTTAACCCTCACCTGGTCAAATTAAATAATTCAAAGTTGCTCTGTATAAGGGGGCTGCCAAATCTCAGAAATGTACATTTAAAATAAAACATACACCTTAAGAAACACCTGCCTTTTTGTTGTTATTCCCCAAATTTTTACTACAAACTTGGAGGCACACAATTGTACAGAATGTCTTTGGATGTTATAGCATTACATTTCTTCCTTCACACAAACTGGGAGACCAAAACCTGTTCCAGCATGGCAATGCCCATGTGCACAAAGGCAGCTCCATGAAGATATACTTTACATGGGTTGGAGTGGAAGATCTCCTCATATAGATCTCTAGAGCACCCCAGGCTTTCTTTTGTCACATGATTTTATTAATGCCTTTGTGGCTGACTGAGCAGAAATCAAGAAACCAAGTACACTCCAAAATCTAATGAAACATCTTCCCAGAAGAGTGAATGTTATTATAACAGCAATTAAGGACCAAATCTGGAATTTTCAAAAGCGGAATGTCCACAAACTTTTGTCCATATAATGTATGAGTATGTCTTCCTAAAATATACATTGCATGTTGGTCAATACAATAAGCCTAATTATCTAATAAAAATATGTATTTCACTGTATAGCATCTGACAAAGCCACTTTTTTCTACTTAATACAAAAAACATTTACTGTTGAAAATGCTGTAGTTTTAGACTTGTTGATAGAAAGCCACTGTATTGGTTTCCTCACTTTTATGCAAATCCAAATGGACATAAGTGATGTATGAACATTAGCTTTTGTGACAGAAGGTTGTGGGGTAGTTTGTGAGAGTCTGGAAGAATAATGGAACAGGGAAGAGTGGGAGAAATGCTGATCAGAGGAAGATGAGGTACTGACTGAACATGCAGATAAAACACTGACACTTTATAACGTTAGATTTATAGCTTACCAGCTCACAGGACTTAAGCTCAATGCTCTTAGGCCCCATAAATGATGAGAGTATGTAAAAGGATAGAGGTGCTGTCTAGAATTTTAAGTATTATTTTATTTATTTATGTGATTAAAAAGATTTTACAGTGTAAAACAATTTGAAAATACATACAAAATAATCAGGCTCTTTAATAGACAATAAAAATGTAATATAGGAACATGACCTTTCCAGATAAAAATCTGTAAAATAAGAAGAAGAAGAAGAAGAAGAAGAAGAAGAAGAAGAAGAAGAAGAAGAAGAAGAAAAAGAATCAGTAGATTTTCTTTCTGATTCTTCAATCCTTCCCCTATAGGCTTATTCTGATCAATATTTTCTGATTGAAAGAGAGAAAAGAATTATGTTGAACTAAAAAACAGATATAGATATATATATATATATATATATATATATATATATATATATATATATATATATATATATATATATATATATATATAAACATATAATAAAACACTGAGCCATTTATTGAAATCAAATATTCATGACTCCAGATGTAAAAAGAAAAAAATGCTCAATGCAGCACATTTCAGCAGGCTATTGTGCCAGCTTATCTACTTTTAAACTCAATTCTTATATCATAAAAAATATAATAAAATACAAATGTGTAATAATATTCACAACAACACAGTATGCACTATAGTAGAACAGTAAGCAGCTTAACATTTTTGTTTTACAATACAAAAATGTTAAATAAAAATAAAAAAGAATGCCAACAGCATACATTTATGGCTTTCCGTGTTGCTTTTGTTCTTTAGTTCTGGCAAAACACTTGTTTTTCTTCCCAGATGTGCCTTTAATCTAAAATCACTTATCGTGGATGTAAAGAGTATTTCAAACCCCAGTGAATTATACCGGTTTTTAAAGCTGATAATAACGTTGACCTCTCTCCATGATTAACAGAGCATCTGTTGCACTTAAACTGATGCAGGTGTGATATCAGAGGATATAAAAGAGAACAGTACAGTAAGTGTTAGCATGTAGTAAGTAACAAGGCTAGACAGAGTCCGAACGCATGGGACATCTGGTCAATGATAATACAATATTTATATATTTTTTACAGTGGACAAAAAAATAACCTGAATATGTTCTATATTTGAGGAGCAAGTCTATATTTTTTTAAACAATTATGCTAACTTGCCAAGGCAAGCTATGTTGAATTAAATCACATCCATTTTCAGCAATATATAAAGTTAATATAAATAAACTTCCCATTTTCCTTCGTACTAGTTGGTCACACAGAAAGTTTGCATACGAAAAGATCCATTATGACCTTGTAAAGTATTCTCCATGTGTCTTTTGTGCCAGTCAGTACCAAGACTTTGATTTGTCTTTCTGGTTTTGATCTAATTTCTCATTTGAGTTTTATTTTAGTCTGTTTTTTGATTGCTGATCACACGTGTGTGTGTGTGTGTGTGTGTGTGTGTGTGTGTGTGTGTGTGTGTGTGTGTGTGTGTGTGTCTTTATCTTTGTCTGTGTGTGTCTTTAAATAAACCTGCCTAATCTGCATCTACAAGCTTTCCTTTACATGACATAAACAAAAGTATTGTTAGCTAGCTAGATTTCTAGCTAGCCATATTCTGTTGCTGTATCAGTAGATTGCTAGGTTCAAAAGCTCAGGCCAATTTGCAGTTTTCTCAAAAAAAGTAATCTGAATCTACCCATAGGTTTTAGATATATTTTGCTAATGAACATCAACGTAGTGGGAGCATTTTTACTGTAAAATGTCAGGAGTTCTGCCTTGCTAGTCTTGGTCTCTCAGCTAGCGAATGGCTTATAGTTGTCTTGCTATGAAATGTTTTCACTTGTGAAAATGTGTAAACACTATCGTTTCAGTTAAACGTGGGAAAAAAGGAGAGGTATAGTCCTCAGACATTGCTGGTGCTAAATAAGCATTTGGGGCCTGAAGTAGAACATTCTAGGTCTCTATTTAAATCTGGGGCTGTAGATGTTGTTTCATTCATTTTTGTTTGTTTCGAAAATGGATATAACTATGTTTGGAAATTATTTTTAGCTCAAATTGTACATTTGTAATAGTATTTTTGCTATCTCATTTTGTGACTTTGGGTTATTTGGGTTTGTGGGACTCTTGATCAACCCTGATGTAAAATACTGTAACTGGTCAGCTATCAGTGCAAAATCCATCACCCTGCCCCACCTTACCTCCCCCTGCCTCACCCCATGTTCTACTTGATTGTTTGCAACGTCTTAATATCTTACGCTAGTTTTTATCATATTTAAGATTTGCACAAATTGCTCCAGAATGGACATTTCTCCCTAAGAAAAGACAGACAATGTTGAAATGATTGGAAATATTTTGTACTTCAGGGCATCGGTCCTATTTGGTATTGTAAGATTTTAATTATTACTATAAATTGTGTGATTAGATGAATAGAAAAAATAAACAAATATGTAATTATTTTTCTTTTTTTGTTTGTGCTTAGAAATAAATTTTTCTGGTTTTACTATTAAAAAAAGAATAAAGGCGTCATAATTCACATTTAATTCTTCAACTGCGAATCAAAAAATGTTTTAATTATACATGCATGGAGTGGGCCACAATGCTGAATTATAAAAAATGTGTACAATTAAAAAGTTTTTTTAATTATTAATTACTATTTTGAAAACTAATAGAGCACATTTTTTAAACTCACCTAATATGGTCTACGTGCACTGAAGAAAGCATCAATACAGTAAGCCATGTTCTATAAGTATCAGTATTTCCCCAGCAGCACTTCAACTACAGGAATAAAGGAATCTTTTCCTCCCAGCAGCCTGATTTACGCTGTACTTTTGTCATTTTATGTTTCTAGATTCATCACCACACGACTAATCATAGCTTTAATACAACCCTATCTGTCGTCCCTACACACGCGGTACTGTAGACTAACATTGCAGTACAATTGCCTGCTGCTGGAGTCTAAGTGTCTCAAAAGGGCCACACTAGATGCATTTCCAACCTCATAAAAAAATAAAATAAATTAAAAAAAAGATTGGAACTTTCATGACGGGCAGGAAAATATACACACAATTCAAGTTTATTGTGCTCAGACATATACACAAGCGTATAGTATAGCTGAATACCTTTCTTAGGTGTATGAATATAAATGTGGTAACACAGGATCACTGGGACAACAATATTTCAGCACCAGTGGGTCAACCACAGGCTGCTAAGCTAAACACTGCAGCACACTTTCTGTACTGAAAATTAAAAAAACAAGTAGCTCCTAATTAATAGTCTGAATATGTCTGAATATGGTTAACATGGTCAAGTGTGTTTCTGAAATGGCCACTACATTATTGTAAATTGTTTTTGTGTGAGCTTGTGGAAGGAACTTGTGTGTGTGGGTATGTGTCTCAAAAGTACTGGGACACCAGACTAATTCAAATTCAAATGCTGATTGGCTTATCTGATCTTGTAATGTGAAAGGGGCATATTCTGTATAATAAACCTACCTATGCAGATCTTGCTGCTGCTGAATGCTATGTAGAGAGAGTAGAAGTAGTGCACCCTAAGGGAGAAATGAGAGGAGAGGAGGGGAGGGTGTTGTTTTATTTGGATCATAAAATGCTTTTCTGACAGATTCATTCCTGCAGCATTCAGACCAACCTGTGAGGAGGTGGGAGCTCAGTGGTTAAGGCATTGGACTTTGGATCGGAAGGTCACAGGTTCAAATCCCACCACTAAGCTGCCACTGCTGGGCCCTTAACCTTCCCCTGCTCAGTTATAAGCCAGTCTGGATAAGGGCATCTGCCTAATGCCATAAATGTAAAATTAAACATCACGCAGCGGTCCTCCAACGCCAACTCAGGGCTTTGGCAATTGATTCTGACATTTCGCACATTCGAAAGGCTTTGCGGAAAAAAAATGGGTTTCAATTATCTACAGTAATGCAAAGAAAACAGCCAGGAGTAATAAACAAACATATAAATAAATAAGTATAAAATAAATTACCTTAATTGGCAAACCTGTGAATGACCTTCAGGGCCGAAATGTATTAAAAGTTTGTGTTCCTTTAAGATACAAATAAATATAAACTCAGAGAGAGAGAGAGAGAGAGAGAGAGAGAGAGAGAGAGAGAGAGAGAGAGAGAGAGAGAGAGAGAGAGAGAGAGAGAGAGAGAGAGAGAGAGAGAGAGAGAAAACCTTATCCTCATGAAATGTATTATTGTTAAATGATGAAATATTTAAAATAAGTTATTATCTGTAGTGTATTAAAAGATATTTTCCCCCATTTCCAGAAAAGTGACAATGCATCCTCTAGTAATCTTCATGGCAATTACTTTAAATAATTGAGTTCATTTGTACTTCATTTATATGACACCTCCAAATTTATATCACATTAATTTGGTCGTATTACACTATTGTCATAAGGGATAAAAAATTGCACACCCTGCAGCTGATTGCAGAAGATTGCATACTTCTGTGTCGCCTACCTCACCAGAACAAATAAGTATTTGCTCCATTAACCGAACTCCAAGCCAACAAAAGATGCAATACATAGGATACAACATCGATGAAATGAAAATATTTGGAAGGAAATAAACAATCAGTATTTAAACATACTGTAGCCCTTTGTCTAAATCTACTGTATTTACTTCCTTTACCACCCACATACTGAAATAATTCCCAATTTAATCCATAACCAATCATTTCTTCTATTATTAATGGGAATATTTTCTTCCAAAGTCCAAACAAGGCCCTGCCCATAGATTGTTTAAAGGCATTATGGGTTTGGATTGACCTTGTTGCTCCTGATCATTGAGACTTTTGTGTATTATGAATGTGCTAATTAACCAGATAAAATCACTTCGTTTATCCCAGAGGAAAGTTCAAAATTACCGCAGTGATTTAGATGTTAAATAAAAGTAATTTATTCAAAACAAGAACAATGAGCTGAATTAAAGTAGCCGCCACAAACATTATCTGCATGTATATGCATGTATATGAGTAGTGGATGGTGGTAGAACTGCATAAGCTCTGATATGACTCTGCTCAGACCATAGTAATGTCTAAGTACAGTGATGAGTTGCTGTATAGTATTATCACTGATGGTACAAATTATCTCTTGTACTGAAAAAGCTGATTCTGAATCTTCTTTCCCTAGAAAGCTCACTCAGCTTTTTCAGTACAAGAGATCACAGAGATCAGACAACTTGTTTATTTATCAACAGTGGAGCACTAATGTTTCATTCATAGGTCTTGAAAAGGATACTGTTTATTGTCCAAAATGGCTGTGAGTTTAGTAATCTAATCGTTTGTGAGCTCTATTTTCATTCTTGATCAATCTTTTTGGTGTTCTTCTTGAGGCATTTGCTACTACAGTCATAACAGGAACACATCTTACAGTCAAAACACACACACACACACACACACACACTCTTTGGCACTCTTCGTCGCTCAGCTACTAATTGAGCACAGGTGTGCTCAATCACATAGACACAATATAAGAGACTCAGTCTAACCTTCTTATTATAAAATAACACTCTCAATAACTTGTTCCTGGACTTGGAAAGCAGTTTTTTTGTGGTCATATTACTGTAGTTTTTAGTTTTTCCCCTCATCATTTAGTTCTTAGTTCTGGAACACAACTTTGGGACAATTTTCTATTGTTCAACTGAGTAAAAAGCATTTATGGTTTTTATTAGTAGTCATTTATTTTTAAATCATTGATGGAAAGCTTCTAGAACATAAAAGCTGGTCAAGTAGTCTTGCAGTACCATCACTATGGTTACCACCTCTGAAAGACATGTCATTTTTACCAGCCATATTTAAAGCTTAGCAAGGGTTTGTATTTTCACATGTAAAAATGGTGGTGTGGAGAAATATTTATTACCTGCTGAGTAAATCTGCAGCAATCACCTTTTTCAGGCATTGAAATTCTCTGATTTAACCTACAGTTTCCTGAAACTATCATAAAAACATTGAGATTCTCATCCATGTTCTGCAGATTGTTTAGGTGCACATTCATGCTCCCTGTTCTACCACAAGTGTTGCATTGGATCAGGATCCTGTTTATAGGAAAACGAATGAGAAGCATAAAACTCATTGTCATGTACATAAAAACAGATTGAGACATATTTTGCTTGATGGGGGAAATTCTGGCCATTCAGGAATGTACATAGTTCACAACGATACTCAAATCAAGCAATGATTAATTGGTATTGAAAAGTCCAAAGTGCGTTCCCTCTCAACATTGCATGTACAGTAGATTTATGCAGTTGGCACCAAATTGACCCTACTATCAAACTACTATCAAACTATCACCTTAAGGTTGTGGTTTAAGATGCTTTTCTGCTCACCAGAGTGGTTATCAGGGTTACTATAGCTTTAGTGTCAACTCAAACCAGTCTATACCTTTTTGCTCTATCATAAGTAAACTCGAGAGGCTGTTCGTTATGTAAAAAGCCCAAGAAATCATCATATATAAAAAAAAAATATTTAATCCAGCAAGTCTGACCCAACAATCAGGATTAAGGACCACACCCTTTATATCCCATAAGGGTTTTTGCCCTATCCTGATAGTTGATTTGAACATTACTCAAAGCTTCTAGTCATATCTGCGTTGCCCTACTGCCAATAATTGGCTGATTGAATAATTGCATGAAAGAGTAGGTGAAATACAGGGAAACAAACGGTTTTAATGTACTTTCTGAATGCATGTACTTTCTTACCAGCGTCCAGGATAGCAAATAAAAAGAAGTGAGCTAGCATCTAGCAAATGTTCTGTAACAGCAGTTCCAAGCTGCACAGCAAATCAAGGTATAAATATGAATGCATTTATTTGAATATGAATCTATAGTACCAACTAAAACATGAACTTGTATTTAACTGTTTGGTAAGACAAGATTTAACTATTGATATGCCAAAGTTTCCTAAAAGCAAAAGCTAGGAGGCGCTAGCACAGTGCAACTGATAGCTATGTGTTTCACACAAATGAAATTTAAATTTAAAATTTAGCTTAAAAAAAAAAAAAAAACACAAATAATTCCCTTGCTTCCTATATATCATAATGCAGGGTCACAGTGATTCTCTAAAAGAAATTTCTAATTTTCTATTTTTACTAACTGTGAGAAGATTTAATGGTACAGTCTAATTTGTACATCTCTGAGCAAAACAACCTCAGAGTTTTAAAGCTAAGCCTTTTAAATATTGAACATCTTATCGAACATTCTCATCAGCGGGGGACTACACCTGAATGAGAAAAAGAGAGTCAAAGACAGTAGGCAAGGAACAGTACAGCTGTTTTGTTGTTCTATTATAAATAGGTTTGGATGAGGACATGGTGCATTATAGGGCTCCAAATGGGTAAAGTGCAGTATTGCAAGGACGTTTCTAAAATGAGAGTCAAGACGTGACTCCATGAGGAGTGCATTAATAAGCAACATGCTGACTTGCCCCTTATTAGCACTTCATTATTCATTCTGCGCATGCAGCATGAGTGACAGCTACGAGGGATTTGATACCCACGCGAGTAGAGATAAATGAACAATGAGGCTAAAAGGGTATTAGCGTTTACACATGACTCTTTGACAAATGATTCAAGGAAGGGATACAGATGTGGAAGAAACATTTTGCATTTTCGAATCTCATTTCTTTTTCACGGGTTTTGCGCAGAGCTGAAACTTTTTAATTTTTAATTTTTTTATTTTAAGTATCCCAGGGTCGTAACTCTTTTTAATGTAGGCAGCTTCACTTATCTGTCAACAGGCCATACGCCTCATCATTAAAAAACATCTCATAATTAGTCTCCACTGCGTTAATCAGCAGCTTCATCACCATTAATTAGAGTCACAGCATGTGAGCTGGGTTTAATTAGATAAACTGGTGCTGTTTTGCACCTTACAGTGACCTCACATCCCTCCGAGGGCCATGGAGTTTTTCTTCAGTGGTGCGTTAAGTTTTTAAGTCAGCAGAAAGTTCTAGCTTATATACATTTCATATGATGAGAGTTAAACAGAGGAGTGTTAGCACAATGGTTAAGGTGCTGGGCTCCTAATTGGAAGGTTGGTGGTTCAAGCCCTGGTTTCACTAAGCTGCTCGTCTTGGGCTCTTGAGTAAGGCCCTTAACCCTCTCTTCTCCAGGTGCACCGTATCATGGCTGACCCTGTGCTCTGATATGCAAAAAAAAAGAATTTCACTGTGATCTAATGTGTATGTGACAAATATATATAGTATATATGTATATTCTATTAATTAGTATATTCTGGTCTTTGATTGGATATGAGCTGAAATTAAAAGTTTATTAGCTGGACTAAGAGACCAGGAGTAGAAAAACAGATTTACATTTATTCCACCTTACTTTCAGTCTTGCTAGTCATTTATAATTAAGACCGATTTATCCCAATGCCCTACCTCTGGATGAGCTTCTCTTCAAATGAGACCATTCTGTGTGAGGATGGTTCCACCTGAACAGCCTAAAGATCCAACTTAGATATGGATTATATTAATATCTAGGGTCTGCAACAATGGCTCAGGACCACAGTTTTGCATTTAAACACCTTTTACTGGACACTTCAGCTGATGGAACTGTAATGAATGAACATTCGGTGCCACCCAAATAATGATGGGTTCCTTTTTTAGTCTGGATCCCCTCAATGGTTCTTTCTGAAACTTCTATCTGGAATTTCCCATGACAAATAAAAAATGAATGAATACAGGGAGTGGTTACCTACAAGATTCTAGGTGTACAACTCTACAACAAAATGGATTATGGAGGTAACACATAGGCCCTCTATAGGAAAGAAAGGAGCAAGATGTTCTTTCTAAAACAAAAATGGATCAGATACTTTGGTTTTGTGTGTTGAGAGGTGGCAGTAGGACTTGAGATGCCAACAATTGGGGAACTAGACCGTGTGGATTTAGTGATTAAAATGAGAATGAGGGCAAGCTGAAAACTATCATGGACTAACATTTTTGTCCTCTCTAGTCTTAGAGAACACTCAGAGATTCACAGATGTTTCTACCCATGTGCCCCAGGACGTATTAGGGTATGGTTTCATTCCATTAGACTCCACAAATCAACAGAATCCAACAGTATGCAGTACTGGGATGCGGTAACTTAGTGGTTAAGGCATTGGACTCTGGATCAAAAGCTCATAAATTTAAATTCCACCAACATTAAGCTGCCCCTGCCTTTGAGCAAGGCCCTTAACCATTAACGGCTCTGGATAAGGCCAAATGCCATAATTGTAAATGTACCTCCTGCTCCACCCACTGACTCTTACAAACACACACTTACACAACAGTTTCTATCTGGTGTTACTCCTCCTATTTGCACTGCTGTGTCAGTTTGAATAAATATTTCCTGTGGGGAATTAATAAAGGCATATCTCATCATTTTATCTCTGAGAGTAATCAGATTAAGCCCAACTCCATTATAGTGCAGTTTTCCTTTCTGAGCACACTGACCTTTAATGTATCAGTTCATTATATTACAAAGTCCACAGGATTTTGGTCTCAGAAATCATCTAGAAACAAATAGTCATACTCTCCACTAGATTAATCTTTGTTCAGATAAATTCAATTCCAAAGACAGGGAAGTATACACTGGCATCCACTTTTTTTTTTTCATTGTTACATTTTGAAAGATTTACAAATATCCTAATCTAAACTAGGATCAAAAAAGGTCATGTGTGTGGGTGTTTAATTGGTGTGTGGAGCTCAGTCTGGCCCAGGGTCAAATCCAAACAGTGGTTCCAGCAACAGTAATGTGAGTGGCTTCAATATACTATGTAACAACAATATACACGTTTAGACAAATTAACTAGACACACTGTGGCATGTTCTTAGGCAGTACCAAGCAAATGTTATTCTGAATTGCTGATTTGTTGATGTTTTGTTTGATTTCTTTTTGCTCTTGTCTTAGGTATTTATAGGTACAGTGGAACCTCGGAGCTCGCGAGGGTTAGGGACCAAGACCGTTTGTGAGTTCCGAATTTTCGCGACCTTTTGATACGCCCCTTCCAACCCAGTAAAAACCCAAAGAACACTATACGAAATCGATTTAAATGAGTAAATAACACTATTTCACTCCATAACACTAAATTATTAGACAATTTTAATGAGATAAACCTTGATTTGAAATGTTAAAACTAGCGTTTTGAGCAGCTCGCGGTTGCTCACGAGCCGATCTGAATGAGATTCGCGAGCATGCGAGGTCGCGAACGCTGAGGCCGCGAGCTCCGAGGTTCCACTGTATACCATCAGAACCCTGAGTTTGCGTTTTTAATTTGGATTAGTAAAACTGTGTTGGAACAGTTTAACTGCATTTGTCCATGCCTTACATAACACTATTTTTAATTTACCATGAATATATTAAATATTAATATTAATATTAAAAAGCTGCTTTTTTGGGGCCCTGAGCAAGGCCCTTAGCTGTATTATATCCGACCCTGTGCTCAGACTGATTTTAAGATTTTTATTAGCAAAAACACAGACTTTAGTCCTTGTTGGCTCTTTTTTTGGATTTTATTTTCAGAATGAGGGTTTTTGCATACTTCATCTTGATATACTTTAGGAGACAGGTGGGTAAAGTTGCAAGAGTACCAATGACTATAAAAAGAAAAGGGTACATAAACAAGGGCACAAACAACACACGAGAAAGAAAGGGTTACCAAGTCTGGCAGTTTCAAAGCAGTTGGAGAACTTTGGACTTATCAGAAGCCAGACAACTTGGACTACCGACAACTCGGATCCTCCTTCTGCACCAGGACCACTCTCGTCTGTCTAGGCTGCTAATTTAGATCTTGGCAGGTACATCGCTTTGTGCACGAACTTGGTCAAATCTAGTATACCTAGTATTTTTCTATAGACAGATTGTAAATAGTAATTAATTGGTCCTGGGATTCTGAAGAATCTTATAGTACAGTAAATGTAATAAAAGGAATAATATAATGTAGAGGAATTCCAGGATATTTTGACAATGTCAATAATCTTGCTACTGTAGTAATATTGATATTCAGGGGTTATTTCATTGCCTTTTTTTGTAATGCCTTTGTGATTTTGTTACTGAAGATGAATTGCCACAGCAAATAAAGATGAATGAGTGAGTTTTCAGAAACCTGTCTGAATTAAAGAGGCACAAAAGAATAAACATGAATTTGATGTAATGCAAATGAAGCTGTTAAAATAAGCACAAATGCTAATCACATCTTTAACCTTATACATAATTAGAAAATTCTCTAGGTCTCGTGCTACTTTTTACTTATTTATTAAATAGTTAATTAATTAACTTTGGATATATTCACTAAAATTTCCTTTAATAACCCATTTTTGGTCATGAGAATGTTGATTGTTTTAGCTGCCCCTTTTCTTTGTTTTTTATGTTTTTCATTTGTTTGTTGTGTCTTCTGCTGCAAAGGCTTTGGTCTGAATCTGTCTGCTGGTTAATGGCTGTAACAGAGCTCCAGACCCAAGCCTGAGCAGCAATTTTGTCCTGCTTTGATCTATTCTTCTGCGACATGTATCTGTAGATTGAGTGCATCACAAGGCTAGCTCCCTGATCACCTATTGAACCCCTTTGTGCCATGCAGTACATGTGCACACTTTGTGTAGTGATTCAAAACACACCATGACTAAGACTCCAAACTCCTCTGTTTCTTTTGTGACACACACAGAACACAGATTTTCTGCTCAGCAAGTCTGAATCCTTCATTTAAACTAGTCCGCCTTATTATGACAAAAACTCTGCCTCGAAATCTAATTTTCTATTTCCTCATACTGTAAACAAATGACTAAAACTTTGGCAAGCTTTCTTGTATTAGATGTGTTTGGTTTAATATTCATTTGCTTTTAGGGGGAACTGGAATATGAGCTTTCCAAGATACTTAATATGCTAGTGTGTTCTCTCTTCAGTGTCCTAAAAGAAAAAAACGAAAGGAATTTTTTTAATGTAGTTTATTCCTTTATTCAACCAAAGAGCTTATGACCAACAAAATTGGGAAATGTGATCGTCAAATGAGATAACTAAGATAACTACATTAAACCAGATAGATCTGAAAACTTCATTTTCTTTTTTTCCTGCATGTCTTTATTTTTATTTATGGCATTTGGCAGACACCCTCATTTAGAGCAACTTATATTTATTAATTTATACAACTTGAGCAGTTAAGGGTTCAGGACCTAGCCCAAAGACCCAACAGTGGCAACTTTATGATGCAGGGATTTGAACTCATGAACTCATGAACCTTCCAAACAGAAGTCCAACCCTCTAACCACTTCCTACATCTACACTAACATTTTCTAAAAATTGCCTGACCACATTAAGCCATGCGAAAATGCTTGTGTCTCTATACTGATTATAGTCAGGTCATAGCAACACATTGGAGCAGAAGCAAGTGCAGTCTTAAAAAATCAGAGCAGACCACAATATATAAAAAATGAGGCCTGGTATGGTCTAGAAACAAGTCACTTTGAACAATACTTCACAACAAGATGCTGAGAGGAAGTGTGAAGCGGGAAATTGTGTGTGTAGACCAAGGGTGTCCAAACTTTTCCACAAAGGGCCGGTGTGGGACCAGGTTTTCATTTCAACCAAGCAAGGGCCACACCAAATTCTACCTGTTTAAAACGAATGATTTTCATTTTCAATAACTACCAGAGTAATGACTATTACCAAGTCTGTGGCTACATCTACACTAATCCATATGAATTTTTGTTTAAAATGCTTCACGTCCACACTTCCATTTTCACTTGTTTGCCAAAAGTTGCTCATCCACAGTAAAACATCTTTAAACGCTTATGAACTGCGCATGCGCAAATCATAAATAACAAATCGCCATTTCCGCCTGCCGTTAATTTACTTCAGGGCTGTTTGAAATGTCGTGCCAATGACATGTCATAATTTTCTAAAGTCACCGTATTCAGTCACAGTTCACACAATGTGAAAATACCGTTTTCAAATTTATCTACTTTGGAAAGAGTTTTCAAAAAAGCTAGGTTTTCGAATAAAAAACACGTTTTTGTGTGGATCGAAGTCGGAGAGAAAAAACTGAGAGGAAAATGTGTTTTCAAACCAACACATATTCGTGTGGACATGGTTGTGTCAGCCATGCTTGGAGGCTGTGTTGATTTCTGGGAATTGGATACCCACCTGACAGTGATATGACATGCATGCATGAAAACTTAAGAAGCTTTTGCCTGCATTATTTCTGTCAAACATACTGCTTCAAGTTTACATACCGTCTCTTTTAATCAATGCAATTGCAAGTGAAATAAAAAAAACAGAGACTTTGAGGTTTGAGTTGATCGTTTCATTTGACTAAAAATTTCATCGAATTTGCAACAAGCATTTTCAGGAAGTGCAATTAATTTCATAATTTTTTTTTTGCTGGCCATAAAATTGTGGACAAAAGGACAAAATGTTAAGAAAAGATACTATTGGATTAATGTGAAGATTGCCTGAGTCAAAGAAATAATAATACTGCACATGATTTGGAATCAGCCACAGTACAAAGCCACAAACTGCTTCCTAATGTTTCCGCTCTATACAATTTAAGCAACCGGCTTATGTTCCAAGACGGTGCATTAGAGTTGAGTACAGTGTTGAATCAGGTACGCAGCTACTCTCCTTTCAGATAAATGAATCCGGGATAAAGCTGCTGACTCAGATTTTGTTTCTGTACTGAATAGAGGAAATGATCCTGCACTCATACAAGGTGAATACAGGATCGATAAACACCCTACTGCACTTTTCAAAGCCACACAATGTGTGTGTGTGTGTGTGTGTGTGTGTGTGTGTGTGTGTGTGTGTGTGTGTGTGTGTGTGTGTGTGTGTGTGTGTGTGTGTGAGAGAGAGAGAGAGAGAGAGAGAGAGAGAGAGAGAGAGAGAGAGAGAGAGAGAGAGAGAGAGTCCAATGCCTTCTCTTCTGTTCTTCATTCTGGGTTTAATTGCTTCATTGATCCATGTGATGAGGTTTGTTAACCAAGCATGAGCTTTTAATAGCTGCAATGATTAATAAGCATGCTCAGTGAATAATAGCGCACTCTGCATTTTCATCCTGGTGTAGGTGAGAGTGGGAATTCTGAAGCTGTAACCATGTTGTACATCAATCTCCAGTTTACATTCCAACTCCCACTGACTGACAATTCAACCTTCAGAAAAATGTCCTAACCATAAAAACACACACATGCCACCATCTTGGCAAACAACCAATGGCAAAACAAATAACCAGGCTATAAAGCCTGCAAGATAATAATTCAGATGTTAAGGTTCATACCTGGCAGGACATCTGCTGCTGCTCTGCATGTCAGAAGACATGCATTTATTTCGCCAAAACATTCCCCCTGCATTACACATAATATAAATATAAATGTCCTGTTCAGCATTCAGAAGCTCCACAACACTAGTGGCTAGTTTTGCACGCAAAGACTTTGGCCAATCCGAACGATTCCCGAATATGCAGTTTGGATGCATCCCAAACCCAATATTTTGTTGAAAATCTATTTTATTAGCACATTACAGATTTCATCGCATGGCCATAAATATGTTGAGACCTTTTTACACGTACATAGTTCTGATATTCAGAAATTAAAAAGAAATTGTTGGTACCCTTCCATGAAAAAAAAATTAAAACCTGTAGAGGAACTAGACTCAAAAGGGAACCCATTGTAATCTAGGTGACACCAAAAATCTATTTATTATAGTAATATTATGGTTAAAGTTATCTACTGATGGACAATTGAATGCTATCTAAGGAAAACAACTTGAGAGGAACTCAAATTAATTGGCACCCATTGATTGTTCATTCTATATTTAATAAAAATTTTCTTTTACAGACTTAACAGAATATAAACAGAATATTTTCTTTTAACAGAACATATTCAATAATAAAACATGAAAAGAAGTCTCACCGAGAGCTACAGAAATTGCTTGTTTGCCGTGATTGACTCTAAAGGCTGTGCAACAAATTATTAGGCTATGTCCTTTTAATTTATTTAATTATTAATAAAAATTATTTTTTATTTGCATCAATAAGTTTACCCTTATCTAGTTGATCTAATAGCCAGCTGCATATAAACAGCTGTTGTATCGCTGTGTCATGCATGGCTTCAAGGATGTGAGACAAACAACAAACGTGTTCTGGAAAAAACACCATGAATTTAGTGTGTATTTTGCCTTCCTGACTGTGCAGAAGAAAATGTGGCGTAGGACATAAGGACCATTCAATCTACAGCTTTGCTAAAGCTCATCACCAATTTTTTTCTGGTGGTCTTATTTTTCGGTTCATTTTTTTCCGTAACATTACATTACGCTGAATGATTTTCTTGCTTGCTTCCACTGAGTCACACAATTCCCATTTACATATACATTAGCTACATTCCTCTGATGTAGTATAAAGCTGCATATATATATAAAATCAGCAAACAGCAATATCAGCAAACACTAAATCCAGCAGACCAAATGTCATATCTCATAATATCATATCATATATATATATATCAATGAGGACAGGTGCACATGAGCAGAAGTCTAGAAATATGAACCTGATAACATGTACTGTATGTGTATGAATGTGTAGTCCAGAGGCAGCCATGTTTGTAAGCTGAAATGGCTATTGGTGTTTGGTGTATGTGGTAGACACTGGAGTAGTCTTGACCTTTGCTGGAAGAAAAAGTAAAAAAAAGATTTCCTGGCTTTTTTCTCATTTTTGAGCTTATATGTCTGCTTCATAATTTCAAAAACACACAAGAATACAAAATATGGACGAAAGCATTGGGACATCTGACTTTTCCAGCCTGGTTCATTTCTAAAGTTTTACCACAAATTAAAGGATGTCTTTGGAGGCTGGAGCATAGAATTTCGCCTTTACTTGAACTAGGAGAGCCAAACCTGTTACAGCTTGGCAATGCCCCTGTATACAAAACCAGCTCCATGAGGATATGGACTACATGGTATGAACTGAAAGATTTTGACTATCCTGCAATAAAAGTCTGATCTCAAACCGATTGAACACCTTTGGGATGACTTGGAACATTGACTGCACCCCAGGCCTCCTTACCTCACCTACATAATGACCTGACATTACTAAAACCTTGATTGTTGAATGAGGACCAATCCCTACAAGAGGTTAATATAACAGCAAATAGGGACCAAATGTGGAATGGGATTTTCAAAAAGTATATGCAAACCTTATGAACGGTTTTCCACGAATTTGTCTAGATAGTGTGGCTATGCACAGGTCACTGACATTTCTAACTGTGGAAAAAAAGAAAAACTGCAATCATTTTTTATTTTCATCTATTATATACACTCCCACAGTGCCATCAGGAGGACAATGTGCATCTGTAACTTCAGTTACCATTTACAGCCTTTGTCTCTAGTAACACTGACCTTATTCAGTAGAGTGCCTGAAGCAAAATCCAACATAAACTTTTGAGCTAGCATTTAATGATGTATTAGCCTTTAGCTTTTTTCTGTATTTATTGTTCCTAAGTTGCTAACTTTGAGAGTTTCAAATCTAAAAATGTAAATGCTGGTTTGCTTATGAAAAATGCATGCAGACCCTCAAGCAACGACTGAATGCAACAACAGAGATTTGTTAATAATATTCCATTTATCTAACAAGAACGCTTTCTGATGCACCGTTTACATTTGAACACACCCACTGGCCTTGTTGGTCATCTGTGTCTCATGTTTTTTTGTTTTTTTTGGGGGGGGTTTTTGTGAGTGCAGAGAAAACAACAAGCCTACAGGGACTGCTTCGATTTTACGCGACTGTCTTAAGTGCTGCACTTCAGTACTCTGGAACTGAATGTGGCGTTTGACACACAACTCTGTGGCCAATATGACCGGAATGCAGGAAGTTCCTGCAGTGTATTTCAGGAATATTAGTAGATAAATGTAATTGTGTTTGTCTGTATTAATGCTTTAATATTGATGAGAGAAAATTTCAACCGAAGCTGAATATGAGCTTTAGAACACTTTGGAGACAGTACATTTGGTGCTATGTTTGTCTATCAGCTTGGGGGTTCATGAGCCATTGGTATTAGTTTGAGCCACTTTTTACTTGACAAGGTCAAATAAAGGCAATATTGGCTGGCTATGAACATTCACAGGTCATTTGTTTAGTTAATCAATTACGCTGGATAAAATTGATTTACTGGTTATTTCATACACATTGCACCAAAAGGTCTGATGTGTAATAGGGCTAATAATCATTATACGTTCCATGTAGCATTCCAAAAGAAAAATTTTTTTTTTTACTTTTATTTAAGTATTATTCGAACTGCAGTGTTCGGAGTTATTCGGGCCAGAACTAGTTTAAATATTTAAATATCAGAATTGTTTAAAAATATATAGAAATATTTTTCCCACTACAAAGATTTCATGACTGTTCAAAGTTCTACAGCTATCGTGAAGTGCTTGTTTAGTAGAATTTGAAACCGTTTCATGAAGACATACTGTATTACAATCAATATACATCACACACTGTATTGAGCAACATTGCGCCATCACAGCTCTAGGATCCCTGGTTGACAGTTTGACATGTAAACTACAGTTAACACATTCCTTCGAAGATATCTGATTGTGGCTTTAAAGGATCAGTAATACAGTAGATAGTAATCCTGTCAAATACTGTCAGCGTTCTACAGTGTTCTATAGTCTCAGTAGGTACTTTGCTGTGCTGCTTAGTGCTATTTATGTAACTATGTAACTGTGGTCAGAGCTACAGCCAATCAACTTTCATTTTTCCACAGATGAGTTGGGTTTCCTTGTTAGCTTTTTATCTGTTGCTCCCACAGTGTCTGCAGAAGTAGCTACAAAAACAGACAGCATACACTCAGAAAAGTGGCATATGCATCAGGAGTGGTGTCTCAAAATTCGGATAATGTTGGCAGGGCAAACAAGTGGACACATTCCAGGTCAACACATTGCTCTCTCTTGCAGAGACAGTCCACAGAGACAGGATGCACTGGCCAATGGCTGGCCTTAAGTCAAGTCAAGTCAAGTCAAGTTTATTTGTATAGCGCTTTTCACAACAGACATTGTCTCAAAGCAGCTTTACAGAAAACAACAGTGAAGGTGAATGGTGTGCGTTTGTCCCTGATGAGCAGCCGTGGCGACAGTGGCAAGGAAAAACTCCCTTAGATGATATGAGGAAGAAACCTTGAGAGGAACCAGACTCAAAGGGGAACCCATCCTCATATGGGTGACATCAAAAGTTTGGTCATAAATCTTTCAACAATACAGAACAATCCTTACCATCCACTACATTCCTTTAATTCTCTATTTATGAGTCTGCCAACACTGAAATTGAAATTAAAGCATTATGACAAGTGAGTGAATAAGACTGATTATCTCATCATGGCACCTGTTAGTGGATGGGATTATTAGGCAGCAGGTGAACATTTTGTCCTCAATGTTGATGGGTCGGGACTGTTTTGGCAGCAAAAGGGGGACCAACCCAATATTAGGCAGGTGGTCATAATGTTATGCCTAATATAAGTATATCTCATTCACATGCATTCACATCTAAGCTTTTGGCTGCGACCTACCTGAATCAATCCACCTCGCAAAATGGGAGAACAGAGTGCTGCGTCACAGACAGGTTTCTCATGCAGTGAGAATGAGTTTCTTTACTAGAGCAAAAAACCCAATTGAATTCAAAAAGTCTTCTTTCACTGCAGCCACAGCTGCACTGCCCACATACATCACCTCTAGCAGAAGCTTTAATAGTACCCTAATAAAATTACTCCGGGTTTTCCGTGCATTCTTTGCATTTTTCCATCAATTTCCTTCAATTTAAAACATATTCATGGACAAAAATATATTTAAATGTAAGTCTGATGCTGATAGAGTTTAGGCGAGCAAAGAAGACCTTGCTGGCCCTGACGGCCCGCCACTGATACATATAAATAGATTGTATTTGTAGAGTAGATGTCTTTGCAGAATTGTTCAGCTTTCGCATAAGTGCTATTTTTCCAGTCAAAGAAAATGTACAGCCACAAATGTACACTTATACACCCAAGCCCCTGAGAGTGATGAGGATTAACATTTTTCTTTCTTGTCAAACATCCCACTGTGCAACCTGATTTTTCAGGACCTCAACAAATTTTTTTTTTTTAAACACGCAAAAAATAGCATGGTTTTGACATAAATAACAGCAAGTTACATATTATAAAAAGGTGAAACATCTGTTGCAAGTTGGTTGTTTTTTTGTTTTCAACAGTAATATGTCATATTTAATTAACCAAATGTGGGTCAGATTCCACACAGGGGTTTTCGTCTGTACTTGGGGAGCAAAGGTCTTATTTATTGTTGTTTTATCATGGAATCAATTTTTCAAAAATGAGTATAATGATAGCTTTAAATAAGAAAACAATTTAATCGCAATAAAGATTTCGTTCAGATTTACCAAAAAGCTCAAAAATGCATTGTGGAACTCACATAATTCTTCCCCCTCTACATATGACTCTTACAACGATTGACAAATGTGCAAGATACTCATAACCATCAAACTTTTTTTGGTGAAAAATCCCTTCATTGCAAAAGTGTTCAATTAAGGAATGTTAGGCTGTTTTTGAAAAAAAAAAAATTTTGCATAATAAGTAAAAGCAAGTAAATAGTAGTTTGAACAGCAGGGAGAATTAAAATATAATGGGGCATGAATGTAGAAATTAGCAGAAAAAGCAGAATCCTAGCTGTAAATATTCATGAGTTGAAAAAAAAAAACATGGACTTGATTTATCGTGACCGAGGAACTTTGGCTTTCCAGCAGTTTTTTGGTTTTCCACTCTTATTTGGAACATAGTGGGAACAATCCTAATTCTATAACAGGATATATAATGTTTCCATTGTGTCCTTCCCCTGTTGTGAGGGTCACTGACTAAATGAGATGAACCTGAGATTGTGTTTTTTATAGATCTAGCATAAACTGACTACTTGTATCCATGTAAGCTGCTGAAACCCACCTCAACCAGCTCCTCTTGATTTTCAAAGGGGCAAGGCTTTTTCCAGATTATCAAGCTCTTAATCATATGACATTCTATTTTACTCCCCATTTAATTTCTTTCAAAATACAAATGAAACATGGCAGGATGCATGTTGTGTGGCTTCCATGGATTTTAAATAACTGCTTTTTTTTATCTTACACTCCATAATTGTGTGTCCATTGGCCCATGCAATAATCCCCAACTGGTCTTCTGGTTCAAAATATAAAATAAAAGCCAGAATTGTAGCGGGAACTTAAAAAAATTAAGCTATTTAAATGATGAATTATTAAACATCTGCATCATAGAAGATGAGTCAGTGTGCATTGTACTGGGTGTGCTAGCCTTCCAGTGGTGCCATATCTGACACATATCGGCACTCCCCCAAACATCTTAAAAATATGAGAGTTTTTAAAATATGCAACACTGGGACCCAGTGCCAGACAGACTATCCATAGAGAGAAGTGGAGAAGTGAGAAAATGCAGTTTACTCATCTGCCAACGTTACTCATTCCTGGATATAAATATATCTAATATTCAGTGCAAAATATACAATGTAGAAAAATTAAATAGAACCAGTTTTTACTACCTCTGGCCATAGAGAGTGGGAGTTATAATTCACTTTCGTATTTTGTAAAACGAATGCCTTACATTCCACATGGAGGAGTTCTGCATTCAGTAACAAGTAGTCTTTGAAGGAAGAAAATCCTTTATCCTGCATGGACATGCATCTGCGAGGTGCCAAACTTCAAATGATGCTTTGTGAGCTAAGAAAGGGGAAGACTGTCAGAATCATTCAGTGAGAGTACAGAACATTCTCTTAACAATGTACCAGACTTACATTTTTGTTATTTTTATAGCTTCTTTCGTTGTTAATGGTGAGCTAAAGCCTATATATTATATATCACACTGATCAGGGATAACATTATGACATTATAAAATTGTGACCAGTGAGTGAATAAAACGAATTATCTCTTAATCATGGCATGTGTTGGTGGGTGGAAGATATTAAAAGTTGGTGTGTTAGATGCAGAAAAAAATGGGCAAGCCTAAGGATTTGAGTGAGTTTCACAAGGGCCAAATTGTGATGGCTAGGCGACTGGGTCAGAGAATCTCCAAAACTATATCCAATACATGTATGTATGTATGTATGTATGTATGTATGTATGTATGTATGTATGTATGTATGGATAGATAGATAGATAGATAGATAGATAGATAGATAGATAGATAGATAGATAGATAGATAGATAGATAGATAGATAGATAGATAGATAGATAGATAGATAGATAGATAGATAGATAGATAGATAGTTCCACATTAAAATACATAGCATCATATTTTGTAAAAGGGGTCAATTGTGTCATTGGAGATGTGAATCACATCTCCAATATATATATATACCGTATATATATATATATATATATATATATATATATATATATATATATATATATATATATATATATATATATATATATATATATACAGTGAGGAAAATAAGTATTTGAACACCCTGCTATTTTGCAAGTTTTCCCACTTAGAAATCATGGAGGGGTCTGAAATTGTCATCGTAGGTGCATGTCCACTGTGAGAGACATAATCTAAAAAAAAAAATCCAGAAATCACAATATATGATTTTTTAACTATTTATTTGTATGATACAGCTGCAAATAAGTATTTGAACACCTGTCTATCAGCTAGAATTCTGACTCTCAAAGACCTGTTAGTCTGCCTTTAAAATGTCCACCTCCACTACATTTATTATCCTAAATTAGATGCACCTGTTTGAGGTCATTAGCTGCATAAAGACACCTGTCCACCCCATACAATCAGTAAGAATCCAACTACTAAAATGGCCAAGACCAAAGAGCTGTCCAAAGACACTAGAGACAAAATTGTACACCTCCACAAGGCTGGAAAGGGCTACGGGGAAATTGCCAAGCAGCTTGGTGAAAAAAGGTCCACTGTTGGAGCAATCATTAGAAAATGGAAGAAGCTAAACATGACTGTCAATCTCCCTCGGACTGGGGCTCCATGCAAGATCTCACCTCCTGGGGTCTCAATGATCCTAAGGAAGGTGAGAAATCAGCCCAGAACTACACGGGAGGAGCTGGTCAATGACCTGAAAAGAGCTGGGACCACCGTTTCCAAGGTTACTGTTGGTAATACACTAAGACGTCATGGTTTGAAATCATGCATGGCACGGAAGGTTCCCCTGCTTAAACCAGCACATGTCCAGGCACGTCTTAAGTTTGCCAATGACCATTTGGATGATCCAGAGGAGTCATGGGAGAAAGTCATGTGGTCAGATGAGACCAAAATAGAACTTTTGGGTCATAATTCCACTAAACGTGTTTGGAGGAAGAAGAATGATTAGTACCATCCCAAGAACACCATCCCTACTGTGAAGCATGGGGGTGGTAGCATCATGCTTTGGGGGTGTTTTTCTGCACATGGGACAGGGCAACTGCACTGTATTAAGGAGAGGATGACCGGGGCCATGTATTGCGAGATTTTGGGGACAAACCTCCTTCCCTTAGTTAGAGCATTGAAGATGGGTCGAGGCTGGGTCTTCCAACATGACAATGACCCGAAGCACACAGCCAGGATAACCAGGCAGTGGCTCTGTAAGAAGCATATCAAGGTTCTGGCGTGGCCTAGCCAGTCTCCAGACCTAAACCCAATAGAGAATCTTTGGAGTGAGCTCAAACTCCGTGTTTCTCAGCGACAGGCCAGAAACCTGACTGATCTAGAGAAGATCTGTGTGGAGGAGTGGGCCAAATTCCCTCCTGCAGTGTGTGCAAACCTGGTGAAAAACTACAGGAAACGTTTGACCTCTGTAATTGCAAACAAAGGCTACTGTACCAAATATTAACATTGACTTTTTCAGGTGTTCAAATACTTATTTGCAGCTGTATCATACAAATAAATAGTTTAAAAATCATACATTGTGATTTCTGGAATTTTTTTTTTTAGATTATGTCTCTCACAGTGGACGTGCACCTACGATAACAATTTCAGACCCCTCCATGATTTCTAAGTGGGAGAACTTGCTAAATAGCAGGGTGTTCAAATACTTATTTTCCTCACTGTATATATATATATATATATATATATATATATATATATATATTATATACACACACACACACACACACACACACACACACACACACACACACACACACACAAATAAAAAATCTTGTGATCTGTTATAACCCAAGCCCTTCATCAGACTTATCTTTGAACAAATTACACTTGTCACAAAATTGAATTGTTTTCAGTGGAAATGCTGCAGGACGAACAAATAAAATTTTAGTGTCAAAAATAAGTACATAATAGAATTCCTATATTTAATTTCCTTGGACCAAAAAGTCCTTATTTTCTAAAGCCTCAAGCCAAGACTGCCAAATTTGGTTAGCCCTGATCTTGGTTAACTCTAAATAAAGTCGATCAGCTAAAATAACATTTGTGGATTTCTTGAAGGCTGAGCCAAAAACTACCAGCATCTGCAGTTTTTTTATTAAATTTTTTTTCAGGCAGAGGATCAACACATGCAGGAGAGTAAAAAATAGATTGCAAAATAAACACGGACATCATGAAGATGTTTCGGGTTGTCTATCATCAGCATTATCATGTCCTTTTGAATGAAGCACATTGTCTCTGACTAGCCAGAATCCTCTAATGCTCTAAAGTGACTGAGCTGTTCAGCAGGGATTAATGGACTGTCTTACTTCTTTTTCAGACCAGTGTGCCAAAACAGTATGGAGGCCTGTTTGCCTTTACTGATTAAAACCACTCTTCACGCTAATAATTAGATGACAAATGACAAATTGAACATTCAGCTTTTTTCACTTGCCTGCTTTGGTAGTTTAAATTGTTTTGTAAATGATCATGAGTACAAAAAAAGCAGTGGCAGCTCAGCTATAGGGGCAAATGGAGAAGATCCACACCATGTATAATTTATGTCAGTCATTCAGGAATTGCCGATATTCATAAACTTTCCTTTTACAATCTACATATTTTTATAATTCCTTTCGATTTCTATAAAAAAAAAATTTAGGTGACCAGATTTTCTTACATTTAGATCTATAGAGTTTTTAACTATGCCTACTGCTACAAAATGGGAACACAAGCGCTAATAGAGGACCATTAGGGCAAGACTCACAGTGTCTTGTGACACTGTGATTCACAAGTGATTCACAAGTTGCTCACTTTTTGAAAATTTTTATTAGACAAAGATCTACAGACAGGAATGCTAATTCCGAGGTTGCCACATTGATTTTTTTTACACCCAATCACACTGAGCTATTGTAGAAGTATCTGCGGATTACAAGATCTTGTTTAATAGCAAGTCATCAAATCTTATCTAATCCACAAACAATAAACTCGTGCCAACATAAAGAATATGAAAAATAGAACAAATAATCTCCTTTTTCTAATACAGCAGTGTAGTTTGTAAAGTAGATATAAACATTAGTGGTAAGTAATACTTTGACCTGCACACTGTTCTCAAAGATTCCTGCTGTTGGCTTTAACATCAAGAATGACAGATGAACTAGGATTCTTAACCCGCTGCTCATGCGTCTGAGCCACTTCAAGGCTGCACATTCCATCACACAGACGTTAATGAGCGAACACTGTAAAGGACAAATGTCCTGGCTGCTCACCCACAGAGCCATAAACTGTCCAGCTACTACAATGCTCATTAAATCTGTAAGCATTAATCATTATAACTTTGTGCTTTTGTGGAAAGGATTATAGAAACTTCGCATCACTGTAGAAGATGAACTTATTCACTAAACTGTGAGACATGATTATAAGTATTCAAATTTCACCTACACATTCTCATCATATTGTTTTATAGCATATGTAGGGATTATACCACAGTCTGTCTGAATCCTTGATTCTGATTAGCTGGAGGGTGTAGTTCTGGTCAGTTTAATTACAGTTCAACAAAATGTGCTGCATTATAAACAATTGTAAGCATAGTAAAATACAGTCACAGCTGCAAACAGAGTGATACAGTGATACAAACTATTTCCAAGTGCCTAACTGATTTAAATGGATGATTATTGCACGTCATTTCATTTGTATGGTGATAACTGGCAATCATTTAGCCATTTTGATCAAATTCGAGCTAATGTATTGCTTGTTAGTGTTGCTTTTGTGTGTTTCTCTCTGTTTCTCTTCTTTCTTTTGTTCTAGTGTTTCTGGCGTATTCCCTACTATAGTCACAGAAACTTTTAATGTTAAGGAAAGATATAATAATCATGGCACAAGGATTTAACATCAACAACTATTTGTTGAGACATGGTACAAACGCACAATTTAGACACACACACAATCTCTCTCTCTCTCTCTCTCTCTCTCTCTCTCTCTCTCTCTCTCTCTCTCTCTCTCTCTTCATGATAGCTATTTAAATAAATAAATTTAAATGACTGTAATTTCATCGCACTCGTGCCGCAGAACGGAATACAAGTGCAGATATTTATTTATAAGGCACAAACAATACGCAAACACAATCAACAGAAGAAGAACAAGATCGTCTGCACAGGAGCGACAATAACCATGTGAGAAGGTAAATTGAGAGACCAAGAGACAAACAAGAGACATTGAGTGCAGTGCAAACATATTATTACTCATTAATTGTGGATGTGAGGCAGGTGCAGGGATCATATAACAATGCAGGGACTGATGGGAAGTGAAGAGTTTTAGCGTAATCCTGCTCGCACTACTTTAAATCTGTGTTGGATTCAGAGCAGGCAAATTTTAGATTCTAAAACTACTTATATACAATTACTAGTTGGTATTTTATGGAATTTAAAAGGAGCCATGCATTATATTTTTTTCTTTCCTGTTTTCTTGTGATAACGACAATTTTCTCACCATAACAAACTCGTGATCATTACTTCATTTTTCACAAGTACATGTTCTAAAAGCAGCAGCATCGCAGCATCATGGATGATCAGATTCGCTTCGATTAAGGACTCACTCAAATTAAAACAGCATTGTATCTGTCAGTGATTGCAAACTTACTTACAGACACAAAGCTTTTTACAGAGCTATATATTGGTCATGAGGAAACAAGGTTTGTCAAGATCATGAGAAAATTAAGTAATGTTAACGGAGAAAACAACTTTTGTTATGTCAAGAACGCGAGAAAACAACTTTTGTAATGGCAAGAAAACTGTCATGATCGCAAAAAAATGAAGTTGCGATCACGAGAAAACAAGAACGAAATAGAAAATATTATAATACATGGCCTCTTAGTAATAATACCCCATTTTTGCACCTCTGATGAGCCCATTTTAATGCATTCAGCTTAATTTCAGGTGGTTATTCACCTCCAACACATTTTCCATCATGAAAATGCATACCTAGATGTGAATTACCCTTTACATAAAACACATGGGTGTGTGATTAAAGGAAATTGAGCTATATATGAAAAAGTCCCCCAGCACTTCTTTCTAGATAACACTAATATCATTAATCACATGGTAAGGTCATCAATTATTTATACATATAGTGCATAGATAATAAAGTGGACTGAAATCAGTTCTAGAACCCTAAACACTGAGGAGGAAAAGAGCAGTTCCATCCATTAATCCAGAACAGAATAGAGGCTAAGTAGTGCTAAGCAATTAGGCATTAACTGTGCATTTGGGAGCAATTAAACTGTGTTCAGAGAGCTTCATAAAGCACTGGGTTTCGCTGTCTTTAATCGTCCCTTATCTCCAGATCGCCAGTCAAATGCATTAGGAGGTCAGGTGGCTCTACATGTCCACAACGCTGAGTGTGGTCTTTATTGCTTTGGTAATGACCCCTGCATTTCATGTTACACTCTGTAAACAGAGTCAGTTTATTGTTAATGGAAAAACATTTTTTAATTGTGATACAGCAATTAAAGTCCATCTTGACTTGTTATATCAGTACACCTTTTCGCAGAGGGTGTGTGTGTGTGTGTGTGTGTGTGTGTGTGTGTGTGTGTGTGTGTGTGTGTGTGTGTGTGTGTGTGTGTGTGTGTGTGTATTCAGACACTCCAGCTCCATTACTGACCCCTATTATTCTCTTGCTGAGCATTTTAAAGGGCAGTTAAATCCTGCTTCTGAGATCCCAATTCTGCTCAGTTAAAAAGTTCCATGTCGAAGAAGAGGAGAGAGAAGTTCAAGCAGTGCAGAAAATTGGACAGTGAGAAATTGCAGTGGGATGAACAGCTGCTGTGGAGGGGTAAGAGGCCACTGGCACCACCAATCTGGTAACAACACCCATAAGTAGGGCTCTTTTCCTCAAGCTAATGGCTAAAATACATGTGTAGTGGTTCTTTAAGTTACTGAATTGCCATAGGGCAAAGGATCAGCGACCTCGGTCACATTATACTGATACATGATATCTGTCATCAGTAGTGGGCAGGAGTAGCTTAATGGACATAAATTAGTACATATGAGTACATGAGGGTGAATTTTCTTTGCTACAGGAAATATTAATACAACATGAGAAAAACTAAATCTTAAAAATGAACCTTAGTTTTAAAATTGTTGCAGAAATGTTTGTTACATTTATACCATAATCCAGTTGAACTGATAATCCTGATTGTTAAGAAAGTAGTGATGGGAAGATCGGTTCATTTTAGTGATTCGGTTCTTTGAATCTCATTCATTAAAATCAGCAAATCTTTTTTGAGTCATTTAGTTCATTTTGTTCCTTTAATAAGATATAATGTTAAATAAATGTTACATTTTCAATAACTGGATCCCCCAACACGTCCACATACACAAACTTTCACTATAGTTCCAATAATTTATATATGTATATATAACTGCATAGCGTATATGGAAGTCACGTGACAAAAGAACGAACGACTTGGACAAGAAGAGTCAAGAGGTAAACTACTTGATTCTGTTTCCTGTACATACCCTATGGAGATTTTGCGATGCTTTGCTAATGAGCGTCCAGTGGAAAATGAACAAATCACTCTTTAAGACTACACGTTCTTCTGAGTCACGTTGAACAACTCATCAATATCAGAAAAGTATAGATTAATTTTCTAATAACTGAAGTTTTGGTAACTAGCTCCAGCTACAAGGCAGTCTCAGAAAATTACCATATAATGAGGAGGGAGGCAGATACAAGCGCAGATAAAATTTAATTGCTTTACGAATATGCAAAGCAAAGAAACAAGACAATGAAACCATACACCAAATAACATAAATCAGAACCTGAACATGTGTAACATTGAGACCCAACATGGCAGGAACAATTATAGAGAAACAAACGAAAGTCAAAGAGTGCAATGAAGATGAGGTATGTATACACAAGTGTGAAAAGACATTTGAAAGGACATGACTGTGTAGTGGCTGTGTGTTTAGTATGTTTGGAATGAGTTTAATGATCAGGGAAAATCATTTTTTTTTTATTCCAATAAAAAAACAAAAAAAACAGCCAAGTTTTACTAGCGATGCCACTGAGACCAATTAGGCCTTTTGGAAATTAGACTGCCTCTGGAGCAGAGACCACAGCCTAGCACTGCTGTTTTAATTAGTCATTGTGAACCAGTGATGTATACATTAAAGTGGAGACAAGGGACATCTTAAAGTTGGACTGGATTATTAAGAAGTTGATTACAAAGCAAATCATATGCACCGTATTTTGATTAGCGATCAAACGTATATTTGCAGCAGTAGGTAAAAAGCACGCAACAAAGAAAATAAGCAACATTGCATGAGTGTGAGTAGTTAAAGTGTGAGACACAAAACTTCTGAGCAATTGTCTGAAAAGAGCCTCCTGCCATGGAATAAACCAGTGGGAAAAAAATCCAAGCATAAAGTTCAGCTCACCCAAACAGAACTTCAAACAAAAGTAGGGAAAAATTACCCCGGCCTGTGTCATGATAATCATTCGAAAGTATGGAAAACAAGTGTTTTAGTTTAGTTTTATCAGTGAATAGGAAAAGTGCTGATTAATTGAAATGGATTGCAGTGAATTAGACAAAATGGCTTTTCTTGAGGAAAAGCATTAGCGCAAGGCAGCAGTTAAATCTTTGCAAATCGGCTCGAATATTAGTTCATCCCTCCAGGATTGAATTTTATTGAACTAGCTTATCAATATTCAAAGCTATTAATTATTCAAAACTACTGCATTTGAGAGCAGAAGAATCATGTGAGGTCTTTCAAGCAAAAAGGCCTTCCTCGATTCACAATACTGGAATGTTTTTTGATTCTGTAAATTGAACACATTGGTTGTTTAATCGGATGCAGAATGAAGGCCAATGGAATTCCATCAGTAGCAAATATCAAGTTTCTTACAAAATATGTTTAAATTAAGCACCAGTCGTGCATCACAAGAATCCTGATTCAATCCTGTTTTTGTAGAGTCCTGGTTTTGTCCTGTGTCCACATGGGTTTCAGTTTTCAGCTTTGTTCTATCTCCCAGTAATGCCCAGTGAGGTGAAGTGGTTCCAGTAAATTGCTCTTAGATGTAAGTGTGTGTTGTGTGTGTGTGTGTGTGTGTGTGTGTGTGTGTGTGTGTGTGTGTGTGTGTGTGTGTGTGTGTGTGTGTGTGTGTGTGTGTGTGTGTGTGTGTGTGTGTGATCCACCACAACTCTAGGAAAAGCACTTAATAAAGATAAACAAAAGAATAAACATTGGAATGGCATCTACAGGGCCATGGGTCAATGGAATATTTATGAATTTTTAAAGGCACTCCAGTGAGTGTTACATAGGTTCCTGAAAATATTATTTTAATGGTAAAGACACATTCAGGAACAATTCTTGTTTCTCTCTGCAAAATCTGATATATGCTGTATGGATAAAATAATTGGGACACTTGAGCTTTTCCAGTTTTGTGTTTTTTCTCCAAACTGTTACCACAAATTTGGAGTCACACAATTGTATAGGATGTCTTTGGCTCAGTAGCATTAGATTTTTCTTTTTTGCTTGAATTAGGAGACCCAAATCTATTCCAGCATGACAATGCCCCTCACAAAGAAGATGGAAGATCTAGAGTGGCCTGCTATAGAGTTCTGACCTCAACCCTATTAAACACCTTTGGGATGAATTGAACTTTGGAAATTGACTGCACCCTTGTAGCTAAATGAGCACAACTTTTTACAAGCATAATCATCACAGAAGAGTGGGAATATCCTATTCCACTAATTGTGCATTCTAAACACTCATACTGGTTCACATAACTATAGTTTAATGCAGTGAAATGTTTGCGTAATGAGTTTTCTCATCTTCAATGCCACAAGCTGCTGTGTCTTAGCATGTGTGTGTCTGAAACTTGCTGTGATTCTACCAGATGTATTATGGAAGAACTTAACCATATGGTGTAACCATATTCCTCCTACTACCCAAAAAAAAGTGTCAATGTTTCGAACAGTTTATGGCAATGTTCTAAGTAATAGAGTTCATTTACACTTAATTTGAGTGACGCCTCCAAATTTATTCCCTATTCATTTGCTTGTATTACACTGTTGTCGTGAGGGATATAAAATTGCACACCCTGAAGCTGATTGAAGAAATTGCATACTGTGTTGGCAGAACAAATAACAATTTTCTCCATTAACCGGTCTTCCAGCCAAAGATAAAAATGCAATACACAGGATACAAATGGCAAATATATTGAAAAATTTAAAAGCAAATAAATAATCAGTGTTTAAACATGGATCTTCAGAATCTCATCCGTCTCAATCTATTGTATTTACTTCAGCTTCTTTGCCTCCTACATGCTGAGTGAGCTCACAGTTTAAACCAATCTTGTCTTCCATTAATAAGAACATTTGATTCCTAAACCAAAGTTTAGGATGCATGTAAATTACTGTATAAACAGAATGTATAAAGTGTATAAAGTAAGTAATATAGTTTATTAACACCTACTACTTAAGAACTGTAATTAAGCAGATGTGTGAAGAGGTGTGAAGATTCAGGTGTATGGGTTTTTATTGAAAATAATGATTAACATTATTTTCTATGATAAAATGCATTTCATAATGATTAATAATTCCCAAACACTTGGTCATGAGTTGCTACGCAGTCACAAGAACATGGGGGGAATGTCTATATATATAAAACTGTAAAATTATATTGTGTTTTGCCCTTTAAGACATTATTAAAATTTAGATACAACACAATCTAATAATGCTATAAAACTTTGTCAGTTGTGTAAAAAAGGTGTAAATCCCCTGGTGTAATCTGTAATGGCAAATTTTTTATACTCTTCTTACTCTTTATTTAAACTAGTCGAAGAAAACATAGTGATCTGAGATTAACTTTAACTGATGTAAACTGATTTGAATGTGTGCTCCATGATAAAATAGAAATTGTACATTTTTTTTTTTCCCTTGTCAGTTTTAGATGATGCTTCAACACCAGGACGAACACCAACTTATATGGAAACTAGTTCCTATGACTTGTTCATTATGTTTCTATATAACATGTTAAAGAGAGTCTACTGGAGGGCAGTCCTCTGAACCATTTCGGTCCCCATTTCATTGGAATGCTGTCTTCTGCAATTGCAACTCACTCTGTAAGGGTTTTTTTTTTTTATAAATATTTAAAGACAATGTTTGTTTCAGCAAGCCTTTATTTATTTTTTATGACCCATGTAAAATAACTTTCCTACATAAACCAATGTAATTACAAGGTCATGCATAGTTGTCATATAAAATGTCAAAAGGAATCCCAAACAGTCAATAACTGAGATTCACAAAAGGCTAAAATCATACAAGTTGCACAGAATAGCTTTGATCTGAACCTACACAACTTAGGGGTAAGACTATGCTGAAAACTGTAATAGTGTTAACTATGTGCTTTTATAGCAATTGACAGGAAATGCTGCTGAAAAGGAAACAGGAAGTAGAACCGTGCAAACAGTGACCTTTGCTGACTCAAATGAATGAATATTGTTTACGAATATTAAATGCAGTTGTGACAGAAAAAACTAACTATTGTACTATATTTAAAATCCAACTAAGAAACCTGCAAGGTAAATGTCATGATTTAATTAAAGACAACAAATACTTCAACTATAAAAGACGTCTCTATGGTACGTCCAAATGAGATGTTTGCTGCATTAAGAATTTGGATTGAATTCTATTAATATTCATGTGAGACACATAACACAGTCAGACAGTGTAGATATGGAGGAATTAAGCATCTCACGTCTCAGGTCCACTATGTCGACATTTATAAAACATTGTGGTTCACAACATCTCTGCAGGACTTCCTTCCTTCCACGCTTGCACGTTGGAAAATAGTCACGCCAACCTCCTGTACATTTAATAACATTTCTCTCCAGTATTCATGGACGGTGTAACCACTAACCTCAACCCTAACCTTAGACTCACGTCACAAGATTTTTGTTCATTTCTACAATCCTTGGAAGGAAGCTGTAAAAGCGGCATCAAGCTTTCACGGCCTGTTCGTGTCCTTGAGAGGAGGCCAGGGGACAAATTGAATTTGATAAACTCTGCTAGGTGCCGCGAGCCATTTTCACTTCTGCCTTTAAAGGTTTTCCTTGCCGGAGTTCATTGCACAACTTCCTAACAGCACACAAAGCAAATTAAACGCTTTGTCAGAGCCGTGAGTGCAAGCGGCGAAAGCCTCGCAGCCTCCAGGAACCAAAGAGAAACCAAGAGAAACCAAGAAGCAAAAAGGGAAATTGGTTGATATTGGGTAAAACTTCCCAGAAGTGGGAAAATGGAGAATTAATAGCAGGCAGAATCAGTTTATCTAAGTGCTGCATGGCATCAAAGATCCTGCTCAATTCAAAAGACATTTTAACATGATAATGGGCAGCCCATTGGACTAAAGCAATTATGTTCCATTTGTGGCAGTGGCACTAGAATCAATAGCAGCTCTCAAGGTGGAGATGTAACACTCGCTGAAAAGACAAGCCCAAATTTAAATAATGACCATATAATTGCTAAATAATTGGCAAATAAAAAGGCAGAGGTTTCAACTATAATAGTCTCTTCCATAGTGATTTTTTTTATCTGAAAAAGTCAAGATATTGCAAAACTCTAAATCTTTTCAACTAAAGGTCTTAAATGGAGGAGCACATCTTCTCAGGAATGATTGTGTCCATGGTGCAAGACTCAATATTTAAAAAAGGAATTACCTATGAAATGAAAACTCTCTATTGTGTAGATTTAATGTGGAATATATTGACTTGCCTTAAGGTTTTTCATGAAAATATTGACATTTGTGTTTGGAGAACATGGTGTACATTATCATATAATTTAAATCTATCTATGTGCTATCTAAAATCCCCAGTTCTCCTTGTGGCCAGATGTAGTCAGGTGTCCACAATCTTTTGTCCATATATTGTAGTATATACATGGATGGAGCTGAAGCATGATTGATCTCACTTTTTGTCTCCTACTGCTCTGTGTGCAGGCATTAAATAAATTATAACATCATCCAAATCCAGAGCGTGAACACTGATGAAGGGTGAGTCAAATCAGGTCAGAGAAAACCAAAGATCATATATTGGTTTTCTCTGACTTTCTTCTTTCAGCCGCTCCCGTTAGGTGTCGCCACAGCAGATCTGTTTCCATACTACTCTGTCCTCTACATCTGCCTCTTCCAAACCAACCACCTGCATGTCTTCTCTCACCACATTCATAAACCTCCTTCTTGTCCTTCCTCTTTTTCTCCTTCCCGGGTGCTCCATCCTCAGCATTCTTCTACCAATATACCCCATATCTCTCTTGCACATATCCAAAACGTCTCAATCGTGCTTCACTCACCTTGTCTCTAAAAATGTCCCTCCAATAAACTTATTTCTAATCCTGTCTATCGTCATCACTCCCAATTGAAATCGCAGCATCTTCAGCTCTGCCACCTCCAGTTCCACCTCCTGTCTTTGTGTCAATAACGATTTATATATTTTTTTTTATCACATAAAAAAATTAAATTCAATACTACATTTACATTCCTTTTGTCATCTCTCTATGCTAGGAGTTAATGCTCATAACGAAACAGATACATGTGAATGATAGCACAGACACTCCATGTGAACGTATAAATACGTTCGAATTTGAGATTTTGCTTCTCTCTGTTATCAATCCATGAAAAATCTGTTTAACGACCAATTTCATTGGATTTCCGAATAGCTTGTGGTATTTTCCTTCTATTTCAACTGACATTTTTTATAGGTTTTTCTTTTCTTGTATGTTTTCTCTTGTTCCTTTTCTTTCCTTGCATTTGTTTCTCCCTCTTACGGGAATGGCTTTTAAATTCCAAAATGCAGCCTCACTGTAAACAAAGTGCTTTTGTCCTCCACAGAGAGAGGAGACTAGAGGATGGTATGACAATCTATTGCTCGCTGCATTTTCCAAACATGCGCTGTGTGTATGGGAATTGAGCCCCAGCATGTAAATAACGTATCCCATTTTAGACCAATTTGGACTCACTTGTGATGCAGTACACTGTCTTGGTTTACTTTAGTCCAGCTGTGTTCATAGAACACCAGTGGAGGTGAACGTGGCTGTCAATGTTTAGAGGAATATCGATTATAAAAGAAAATCTTTGCACGAGTAAAATCTATTATCATAATTATCAGAAATAACATAACTGCTAATTTAAAAGTATTTTGTACACTATACAGAAATGTTCTTTTTTTTTTGTCAATAAGGATTTTTTTTTTTTGTACTAAGAAAATGACAACAAAAAAAATTATTATTTGTAATTGACTACCACCTAGTGGCTCAAACTGGAATTGCTAGCCACAAAATAATGTACAAAATTCACATAAATGATTGAAATAATCGTCTTAGGGTGTTTGTGAACTAAAATATGGTTACCTGCCATATGTGGTTCTTTTCCAAACTGTTACCACAAAGCTGGAGGCATTTAGGTCTTTAGATGAGCTATAATACAATTTTGCATTCACTTGAACTCGTAAACCCGAACCTGTTCCAGCATGGCAATGCCCTTTTGCACACAGTGAGCTCCTTGAAGATCTTGTTTAATGCTTTTGGAAAGGAAGATCTTAAGTGGTCTGCTCTAGAGCTCCGATCTCATCCCTACCAAACACCTTTGGGATAAATTGGAACGCTGACTGCACCCCAGGTCTCCTCACCTACATCAGTAGCTGCCTTTCATAATATCCGTATGGCTGATGAACACAAATATCCATAAGCACACTCCGAAATCTAGTGGAACCAGTGCTGTCCTTTTATCAGCAGAATGCCTGGGAGGAAGCAGCAATGATGGTGATGCAATAAAAAAGCTTGTCAAGCTGATCAAAAAGGCTGGCTCTACCATGAGTTACAGGAGCTTATCTGTTGGACCACACAAGCCTATGTGCATCAGTTAGCCTTGGCTGCCAATGACCCTGTCACTGGATTGGCACTGTTTCTTCCTTTTAATAGATACTGCAGACTGGGAACATCCCACAAGAGCTGCAGTTTTGGAAATGCTCTGACCCAGTTGTATAACCATTACAATTTGGCTCTTGTCAAACTCACTCAAATCCTTACTCAAATTCTCAATTTTTCCTGCTTCTAATTTTCACAAAAACTCCAGATCTGTGAAAAGCTGAAGATATTGTTAAGGTCTGCACAGCTTCTCCTAATTAAGACAGTGAGATCTGTAACACCTGGGACACTCCTTACCCTTTTTTATCCTAAACATTCATTGTGCCAGATGTTGGAAGTGTCTAGAGTGTGCCACATTTTGCCCAATTTTCTTAATGGATTTCATAGAATAATTCAAGCTGTTCGTTGTTTGAACGCTTCAGAGAAAAAATGATATGCAATGTTTTATTTCTTCCAGCAGAGGTCAGTGTTCACTTTTATACCACTGGCCCATGCAACCAAGTAACTTAAATATTGGTTCTCACTATTTCTCACGTACATATTACACACGTGTACATTTGGGTTATTTTTTAGTTACTTGCCCCATTGTGCAACAACAAACAGCTTGCATATAATGAATTAAAATATAGAAAAATTGAATAAACAAATACTAAAATATTTCAGGTAAAGAAAAAAATGTGTTTATGAAAAATGTAGCTGGCACTATATAAGGAATCCGTACAGTGTGCAATATGGTTTTAATGGTGCAGAGTACAGCAAATGTGTGTGTGTGTGTGTGTGTGTGTGTGTGTGTGTGTGTGTGTGTGTGTGTGTGTGTGTGTGTGTGTGTGTGTGTGTGTGTGTGCCTGAGTGTAGGTTAGGAATATGTTGACTCTTTCAAGTGTCTGTGTTCAACGACTCCACCTTCTACACAAAGCCCCACCATATCATTCTCCCAACATGATATTGTATGTAATAGTATAATATATGTAATGTTCGAGTTAGTTCATTTACATTGCTACCTGTAGCAGACTGGGCCTGGAATAACGTTGTTTCGATTCACTCTGTGGTGTACTCTATGTTTGAAATGACAATAAAAGCACTAGACTTTATTTATACTACACTTTAAGGCAAAAAAACGACCTTATATTGAAATCTATGGGTTTTTAACTCTTTACTGTATCCAAGCTTCAAGATTTTAAAAAATTGTCTAGGAGGGTCCTGTTTCACTGTATGAAACATGTAGGAGTAAGTATGTAGAGGAAGTGAAAATAAACAACTCTCGGATGGAGAAATGAACTGCGTTATCAGATGCAGGTGTCCTGCCAGAAACCCTGGTTTCCTCATTCCAGAGACTGTGCATCTCTTCTGTTTATTTCAGACAGAACAAACAAACAAAATAAATCTCTGTTAGGCATATAATTACTTTTTTTGATGAGCATATAAGCAAGTTCCACCCCTGTCAGACAAAGACAGCATTCTGAGGCTAAATTGAGCACAAAACTGAATTGGAACCTGCAGCCCACCAATAGAACTAGATTATTGGGATTATGTTTACCATCAGTCACTGCATCTTACTGAACCATGTCATGTGATGAGATTGAACACCTGATTAACATTTACAGTTAAGTAGCACTTGTATATAGGCTCACCTTGCATCACTGTCTTTGTACCATGTTTTGTCTTTACATGATCAGGTTATGGTCTTTTCTCAGGGTTTTTTAGGTTGTTTTTTTTTTTATTTGCACAATTAATATAAACTTCTGCACTGGCATCTGTTTGCTCACCTTTCAGGTGTAAACTTATTATATTTAAACTTATTAGAATTATATTTGATCATTTACAATATATTCACTTACCTTTTGTTTTAAATAATGTTTAGTAAGTAATGACCATAAGATTCATCTGTGCTTTTTGAACATCTCATTCCACATTTAGTCCTCAATGGGTGCTTGTGGAGATTTGTGCTCATTCAGCCACAAAGGAAGAAGTAAGGTACTGATGTAGGGTGAGGAGGTCTGGGGTGCAGTCAACATTCACATTCGTCCCAAATGTGTTCAATAAGGTTGAAATTAGAGCTCTTGAGCAAACCACTTAAGATCTTCCACTCAAGTCAAGTCAAGTCAAGTCAAGTCAAGTTGCTTTTATTGTAATTCCTACTATACACAGTGGTACACAGTAAAAATGAGACAACGTTCCTCCAGAACCCTGGTGCAACCCATGTAAACCATATCTTTCTGGAGCTGGCTTGGTGGGGCATTTTTATGCTGGAACAGTGAACAGAAAAGGAAAATTTTGTTTTACTGCATCCAAAGACATCCTATACAGTTGTGTGCCTTTAACTTTGCATTAACAGTTTGCACTAACAGATCCACACATGGCTGGAAATGTCAGGTGTTCCTTTTATTCATATGGTGTATTTAAATAAATATAACATACAATAATTAGCATTAGGAGTGCATGTAAAGCTGCTTCTTATACTGTTTTCAGTTTGCTAACAATTACTATATATACCAAATATATATAGCATATAATAACAGTGTTACCACAACTAATTTATTACTAAGCATGTAAATAAAACACAAGCTCCATAGGTGGCCATCATGTGTTCAGGAACCACATTCATCAAATATTTCTCAGGGTAGAAAGTGATCATTTTCTCGACTTGTTTTCTCATCAATAAGGCATTTAGCAGTGAACAAATACAGACTAATTCAACTAATGTTTTTGGTAAACAGGTCCAGATTTACAGTAAAATATATGTTTATAATCTTGTATAAGCTTCGTGTAAAGAGCCAATTCAGCAGACCTCTTTGTACTTTAGCCTACTTTTTCTTTTGCACACAGGCATCTGGGGAACAATGGCCTGGGTGACCTTCTGTCATAAAAGACTCATGCTGTGGGTTTTATCACCAGATTTGCATGTGTTTATTCAGGTTTCAAGGACAATGAGACTCTTCAATGCTCTTTAAGACGTGTTGATGGTGTATTAGTTGATAGCAAATGTGACAGCAGTGTTTTGGGTAATAATGTAGAGGAGCTGTGAGAAGGTTGGAGAAAGCTGAAATAACAGTAATCAGTACATTTGGGGATACAAAAAGTATAATGAAAATAAGTGAAAGAGAATTACCTGAATTTCCCACCACAACAACCCCCATCTAAATTTTTACAGTATGATGTGGAATTTATTTGTTTATTAATGCAGCAAAATAGTAGTATAGAAAGATTAATAAAAGTCATGAGATTGAAAAAAATGTAAACTCAGTCATTCTTTAGGCAAAGTTTTTTCCCATACTCCCTTATACTAAATCCCTTACCTTATCTGGTATTTAGGTTACTGGGTTTTAGAGTAAAACAGAGATAAGAAGTGCCAGGAAGTGTCAGTGTCCTCCCCATTTATATCCAGCAAATATCTTGGCTTTTTTTTTTACAGTGGCAGTACATTCTCTTTCTCTCTATTGTATTTATAAATATATATAGCAAGTTTGTTTAGTCTCTGCTTCGCACTTTGTAAGCTTTTTTATTCTCATTATTAAACTTGAAAACATACACAACAATGCTAGTACAAAAAGGAACTAGAAAACTAGCGTAGTATCACTGTGGCTACTCACTCCGTACCGTAAATAAGATGTGTTTTTCACAATAAAAATGCTAAAGAATCCATGGTGCTAAAGTTACCCGCTAACCAGAAAGTGGCTAGTGGCTAATGCTAGCACTATGCATTATTTAGCATTTTATGTCCAGCTTCAAGAATATCTTTCAATAGGAGAAAATCCGGCATGCAATTTTATTTTGCATTTCTTCGCCCTAACGGATTTAAAATCAAATTGAAATGAACCATGACTTGAAATCTGAGTTAGATACAAAACCATGAATTTTGTGTACAGTTACACCCTTATATATATATATATATATATATATATATATATATATATATATATATATATATATATATATATATATATATATATATATATAA